>NW_006433716.1:3832221-3834480 GCF_000325575.1 Pteropus alecto | reverse complement strand
ATTTTTAAGATGACTTATATGTCTGAGAACTTTGTACTATTTTAAAGTAAATATATGTGGTTTTCTAAGAAGATATGCCTAATGTCAGCCAATTTACTTCCCCACATTTGTATGGCATTTATAATTTGTAAAAGGCTTTTGTATTAGTGATTTTTATCTTGAATGAAGGGAAAGCATTAGTATGTCAAACTCATGGGTGAGGAAATGGAGGCTTATAAATTGTTGAGATGTATAGTTAGTAATTGAGACCTGAGGTGCCACCTTGGGCGTCCTGGCCTTTATTTGGATACATAAGTTCTCAAATGTAGTAAAATTTTGATTTTGTTTATGTTTAGTTTGGTAAATTCAATAATCATTTTATGCATATAATTATTTAACAGTATTTATCATTATGATTTACTATTAGCTTGGCTCCATTCTTGGCCATATTTTAGTCTTGTTAGTAGTTAACCACCTAGACCTTGGATGGACTTTAAGCCAGAACTAGTCAGAATTCTGCTTCTAAATAGGATTGTCTCACGAGAAAAGTAGTTTTTTGGTTTTTTTTTATGATCTCTATATGAACTACTGCTTCCACTTGGTGTCGCTTTTCAAAAGAACAATTCATCCATGAAAGGTCATTTCACATTAGCTTTACAAAAGAATAACCTTAATTTCATATAAACTAGTCGTATAGAGGGTTCTAGTTATTTAAAAAAAAAAAAAACCCAGACAGTTGCCAAGAACACCAAACCAGAGAAAATGTTTCTTGCTCATACGTGGTGTCATTTCTATGTCCCTAGTGCCTCATATTGTGCATGGCACTGGGTGAATGTCTGTATAATTGAATATTTCAAAATGTCACACACAGGTCTTGTGGAAGTTAAATATGAATCAAGAAACCATTTCCCAAAGTTCCTTTTACAGAAATCTTGGCCTTCATAAAGGAGAAAAGTCCTAAACTGAAAAAGAATTAAAACTATAGCACTCCAAAACATGCTTAATTCTAATGTCATGCATGAAAGAGGATGAGGAAAAAGTAAAAGAAAAGTTCACCAAACACACAAATATGATATTCACTCAACTGGACTTCTCAATAACCACGAAGATCAAGGTGTTCCTTTCCCATTTACATTTTTGCTTCTACATGTTACTGATTGCCTTTAGATTAAATATGTTTTTGTTGCTATATGTTAAAATACAACAACAAAAAACCCATAATGCTGACATTGAAAAATGCATGCCTCCATGGTCTTAACAGCTCAAGGGATACCATTCAATTTTACGTAGGGTAGAGGTTCTTCTATATCATTAAGCACTAATTGCCCAATTACAGGGCTTTGGGACACTGTTAAAATTGTGCCCAAGGCTTTTTAGCAAATTCAGCTTTAAAGGAAATGATCCCAGTAGTCAAAATTATTTACTAAACACAGTACAGAGTTTCTTCTAGAACGATTATTTAAGGCCTATTACACTTGCTAGATCCTTATATTACAAAATACTTGGGTACTTAGTGAAGCTGTTGCCTCTTTTCACGAAGCCTTTTTTTTTCCCCCCCGGCACCAAAACGTAAAATTATGTATTTGAGTAGTGAAAATTCATGCAGGTAGTCTTAATCTGAAAGCAGTTTCCTTTATTTTAGGGCATTTTGGAGAGAAATAATGAGTTATTCTGTATTAGGGCATTAGTTATAAATAGAGTTAAAAGGTTTATTTTAAAAATATCCTTTTTGTG
Organism: Pteropus alecto; assembly: GCF_000325575.1. NCBI lineage: Eukaryota > Metazoa > Chordata > Mammalia > Chiroptera > Pteropodidae > Pteropus > Pteropus alecto. The sequence continues at coordinate 3,832,767 of NW_006433716.1, read as the reverse complement.
TTAAAACATACATAGCCATACAAGCCACAAGAGATTTGAATGTGTCCTAAATCACTACATCATTTGGACATATTCCTTTTTAAATCTCTGTGAGAAAAATTTTATCAAACATTTTACATTATAGACAACAAACAAAAACCATTGAGGACAGTGAGACATTTTCTTACATAATTCTCATAAGTCATTTCAATGACTCTAAGCTAGCTATTTCCAACTCCATTTTACAAAAGGGGCAATTGAGACTTTGGATGGGTAAATAACCCTTGTAAGGTCACACCGCTGGTAAGGAACAAAAGAATGAGTATTATGCATAGGCTTGTTCTTTGAGTTCTTGGACGCAATTCCAATGTGTGTGTGTGTGTGTGTGTGTGCGCGCACGCGTGTGTGTGTGTGTGTGTGTGTGTGTGTACAACACTGCCCCCTATTTCCCAGTGCAGACACCAGACACAAGTCTAGGTTATTACCTGTACTTCTGACCTACTGGCTATAAATGAGAAGTTCCCATGACCGTCTCCTTGGGTTCAATTACTTTGCTAGTGGTTCACA
>NW_006433716.1:3815797-3832211 GCF_000325575.1 Pteropus alecto | reverse complement strand
TCAGAGGAATGTTTTACTTACTAGATTACCGGTTTACAAAAGGATATAAATCAGGAATAGCCAGATAAAAGAGATGCATAGGGCCAGGTGTGTGGGAAGGGACTCAGAGCTTCCATATTCTCTCAGAGTGCACTATTCTCCCCAAATATTTACACGTTCACCAACCTGGAAACTCTGAACCCCATCTTTTCTAGTTTTTATGAAAGCTTCATTACATGGGCATAATTGATTAAATTATTGTCCATTGGTGATTGATTAAGCCTCCAGTCTCTTCTCCCCTCCAGGAGGTCACAGAAGTAGATTTGAAAGTTCCAACCCTCTAACACATAGTTGGTTCTCCTGGAAACCAGCCCCCATCCGTAGGTGCTTTCCAAAATTCACTGTATTAACATAACAAGAGGTACCTTATGTTCTCAACACTTAGGAAATTTCAAAAGTTTTAGGAGCTCTGTGCCAGAAAGGAGTCCAAGACCAAATATACATATTTCTTATTATAAGTCATAATACCACAATTTAAAAATGAAAACAATGTTGTAATTTATAATATAATAATTTATAATTTATAATAAACAAGATAGGGACAAAATGGAGGTTTCAAATCAGAGATCTACAAGATAATGCTGATAAAAGTTGAATACTATATAAATATGTTTTAAAATTTGGATCTACAGTCATGCTACCCTGAACAAGCCTGATCTCGTCTGATCTCGGAAGCTAAGCAGCATCAGGCCTGGTTAGTACATGAATGGGAGACCACCTAGGAAGACCAGGTGCTATAGGCGCAAAAAATAAAAAAATAAAAAAATAAGGGATTGTAAGCTGACAAGGTCCTTGCAATCTGTGAAGTCAACCAAGGGTTGCCTCACCTAAAAAATTAAAAAAATAAAATAAAATAAAATTTGGTACATATTTTTCATGAAATGTTTAAAAAACCGTGTAGTGAACTTTTTTTAAATCACTCTCTATCCTTTATAGTAATCTTCCTTTTTTTCATATACCAGGTTTGCTTAAGGGGTCCACCTGCATTATTCATATAACATTTGAAAAGTGGGCCATACTTTACCATACATAATTCAGGCAGTTTGCCTCCACTCTCGGTTTTTATAGTTAATAGAGGTTGTGGAGTCCTATATTTTGTTGACAAAATATAATGGTATTTACACCATAAATCACCTCTATGGATGATGTATAAAGTTTTTTTATGCCTTCCTCTGATCTATTTGAATTTATTGTCAAGCTGTACACATAAATATACTTCAGATGTAACATAGAAATATTGACTTTTATCATCAACCATTTCTCTTTTGGGGTACATTTTTTAAAGCTTGTGGCTTTTTTTTTTTTTTTTTAGTTTAAACTATGAGAAAAGCTAAAAGGAGGTGAATTTACTCAGAAGAATCACCTTAGACATTAGCGTCTGTGTATATTTGATTCACAAGAGCAAACCAAATCAACAAATAAACAACAATTTAAAAAAATCTCAAGGGAAATTCTCAAGGAAAAATTTCCTTTGATATAGTCTAAATTTCCCTTGCACATAGTAGTCATACAAAAATATTTGTTAAGCTGAATTAAATAGACTCTTCCTCGTGTCAAGGAAATTTCTTTATAGTAATCGACACTGATGTGTGATCTGACACTGCTGCAAGATGAAGTCTCTGGGAAGCAGATTCAGATAACTGTTAGTGTATAAGAAGTTTATTAGGGAGTATTCCCAGGGAAAGTATGAGGAATGGCAGAGAGAGAGAGGTTGGTCTGTAACGTGGTCTCAACCAAAGGTTCAGTCAAACTCTTAGGGAGCTTTGAAGATGTGTTGGCCCTTCTTGGTTGATCTTGTTCTGATCGGGTGGGGTGGGGAAGGCCTTTATAATCTGGCATTGACCAGTCATTAAATGTGAGTTTCCCACCTCCTTTTCTGGGAAGACAGTCTGACATTGAGCAGGACAGCTATCTTCATCTGGGCAAATTTTGAAGAAGGTTGACTGCAGAGATAGAACGTCTAGTGACTGGTGTAATAGGAATAAGTCCTGGTACCCTGAAGGAGGATCTGAGATGTGCAGCATTGTATTCAATGGAGACACAAAAAGAAATATTTGACTATACTGTGACTATAGTGTTCCTTCTTTACACTCCATCTTTCAATCTCTAATTCTGCTAAACGATAGGCTTTTTTTTTTTTTTTTACAGGTAGACCTATGAGGTCTGACTTGGCTAATTATTCCAACGATTTCCTATTCATTATCTCACATAGCAGGGAGCCTCTTTGGACCATCAAGCCTGGAAATTTAGGATTGCACATTAACCAGTGGAATATAATTTGCGAGCTGCTGTCTCTGGGCTTGGAGCTCACTGTATATGTCAGGATATATATAAATAGCCTCAAGGTTTGCTCGAGCACTTGCCCATCCAACAAGAAAATGAGCATTACAGTAATTGAGAAAATGAACACCTTGGGTCATTTTCTTGCTGGCAATGGTTAGAAACTCTTATCATTGAATTACCCTGCTTTGTTTCTCGTTATCTCTCAAAAGCATTGCTAGGCAATAAGAGATTTGGCATACAAAATTTTAGTTTGTTTGGGATGAGGAAGGTGAATTATGAGAGGAGAAAAGATTAAATTCTAATGCAATACAGATTGAGTGCTCAGACTTCTCTGTTTTACATTTTTACACTGGATGAGGTGGGGAGATGGAACTTTACCTGGAATTCTGAAAATCTTCTAAAAGTATATATGTGATTTTAGCTGTATATACATCTATACACTTTTATCTCATTGTGGTATAGCTGTCATTAGATGCTCAAAGTGATCAATGATACCGAAAAGTTTAGTAATCATTATACTAAAAACAAAACAAAATAAAACAGAAAAAAAAACCCTCATTCATTCTCTGATTTTAAGCTATTACCTCTATATCATGCATTTGGATAATTCACATGTGTTTGGATATTCCACAAGCAACTTTTTCAACTTTTCTACAACTAATTCACCATAAGCAAGCCCTATCACTATTTTCCCTATTTCTGTGAATAATATTATATTTAGTTAATCGTTCAGTTTAGAAATATAGGCATAGTTTCTCCTCCTTTCCTTTGTCCCCCATATCTGAGTTTGAGAGGTCAATAATCTTGGAGATGACTTGGTGTGAACTCTGCTCAGTAGCAATACTTTATACCTAGTGGGGCAAAAGGGCCCATTGAAATCCTCAATTTGGGGAAAATACAAATGCCAATTAAGGGAAGAAAAGGCAGGTCACTTAAGCAAATGCTGTTGTCCCTCACAAAGTTAGGCAGATTTTCTCCATGTCTTATGTTTCTTCCACACATTCCTGAGTAGGAAATTATTCTTCTAAGACCTTTCTTTCTATTTCCCTTGTATTCTTACAACAAATTTATTTTTAAAAGCAATTTGTGTATCTCTTCCTTAGAACTCTTGAGACTTTCACCTGCTGGGTGAGTAAAACCTCTCTAGATAAAAGGAAACATTTCTCTGCCAGGACCCCTCTCAGGTGTTGACTGATGCCTGAAATTCCAGTAACAAGGTACGAAGCCTCTCATTGCAAAAGGAAGGATGAGGATTAAAGGAGGAAAATAAGGAAGTCAACTAATATTCACTGTGTATCTGTTATGGAACAGACAGTGCGCTAAGCCCTTTACTCAGATGACCTATTTGTATACTTGTTCCTACCTTCAAGCTAGATGTAGTTATCCTAGAAGAGGAAATTGTCAGTGAGATTAGGCAGTTTATCCAATCTCAGTCACTTTTCCCTTAGGGGGATTTGTCATGACTATGACACCAGCATTGTGATCCAGAACAAGTCACTCGATGTTTGGTGCTTAGGGAAGGCTGTAATGACATTTACTTCTTCTGGTTATATTTGGACCAGGAGGGTGAAGAGTAGACGTTGGAGCTAGCTATGCAGGAGAGAGAAGTTTGATGTCGGGCTGGCTATTTAACTGTTTTTCTCAGCTCCAAGTTAACTCTTTTGTGTGCCCTCTGTGACACTGCTATGGAACTCTGCACACTACATTTTCAAGACTCCTTAGTGAAGGGGGTTCTCTTTTACAATCTGCCAATTGGGACACGAGAGAGAAACCAGGAAATATGAGGAGGAGAGAAGGGACCGCTCTCCCCTTTTTATCTGTTCCAAGACAGTGGCAGGTAGGCGCTAGCAGCAAAAGTTGGTTCTAACCTCTAATTACTTCCAGCACTCTAAGAAAGCACCAGTGTCTTCAGACCCACTCAGAGGTACCAGCTACAGCCAACAGTGCACCCCTGCCTCAGAGGCCTGAGCACCAACTCCACTGGCTCCAGGTCAAAGCTCTTAGATTATTGTAGCCCCTATCTTTTCCTTTTCTTCTTCTAGCCTTAGAGTGGTAATTGCTTTCTCTCTGAGCTACCTCAGGGCTCCCCTTTCCCTCTTTTAATCATCAAGTGCCTGTTACCAATTGCCTGTATTAAATCCTTTGTATTTTGGAGAGTTATGATGGTTTCTGTTTCCCTGACCAGATATTGATTGTGTGTCTAAGCTGTGGAGTAATTAGATAGACTATAGGTAGTACCAAAGGCTAGAGAAAAATAGAACAATCTCTGATCTGGTCCAGAAAACTGCATCACAAGATTATTGGAGGAGGCCTTGTCTTGACTGAGAAACTCTTGGAAGAAAGTGTCTGAATTATATTTATCGACAATAAGAACATTCCTTTGATGCATGGAAGGAAGCGTGAGGTTCAGAGAGAGACTCTAGATGATACGTCTCTTTAAAGTAAATGCAGAAGGCCACACAGAGGAATTAGATCTTCACATTGTGGCCTCTTTTCAGTAAGTCAGGTAGTAAAAGAGAATCATTTGCAATTTGTTCCTTTTCACTGGAGACACCAAAGCAGTCTGCCCTCATGTGTCCAATTTGTCTCATTCAGAGAGCCTGAGATGAGATGGTGTGTAAGAGTCGATCCTCCCTCACCCTCAAATTACTCAGTTTTTCTTTTTACTCAAATGTCAGTGAATGCTTTCAACTGTTTTCTAAAGGAACAAATTACCTACTTATTTAAATGAGTTAACTGTAGCTTGCTGACAAACAGTATTTCATTTTCAAGAGCAGATGTCAGACTTTTAAAACATTAAAAGCCCATCAAAAACATTTCAGGAAGTAGAGCCAAAACCTTGTAAGTGACTTCTAAAAATCTCTTCTGCTCAGATATAGTCAAGATAATTAATTGGTGTGATAGTTTTCTGGGTAGAGTTTATTTTTTTGTTTTTTGTTTTTTGTTTTTTTGAAGTTGATATGTTTCAGAAGTTTTTGTGGATATATTCATTCACCTTAAGTTCAAGAAATGTATGCCACATGAAGCAATGAAGGTAAATGTCCATATTACTTGGAAACCTATAATCTGTCCAAAGGTGATGAAATCTTGTTCCATATTGGAGCGTTGGAAAGTACACATATGTATACCTCTTTTTGGTCAGCAAACTTTTTCTCCAAACTTGTTCTCATGTAGAGCCCTTCTGAGGCTCACCAGATGGAATGATCAAAAAACTCAGGTGGAGAATCAAAAAACCCTAACTGCTAAGAAGTTTGGAACAGAAATGTCTGAATTCTAGCTGGATCCCCATTTTCTGAAATGTATTTTATGTAATCTTGTCCCATAATTACTAAATGAAAATAAGATTTCCACAGCCAAACACATTGGGGGAGTTAGGCCTAGTATGACTCTCCCTTGGAGGTTTAGCACATAAATCTTATTTTAAAGACTCTGAGAAGTCCTGAAGTAAAGAGACCAATTTAATTTTGTTGAAAGGAGTAATTTCCACATTTTTGTGACCATGAAGCTTCTCTTTTTACATTTTGTATGGCACAACATCCCAAACTATTTTCCTTAGAACATATTTTTGGGATATCATGTATAAATGTGAGAAGGAAGATGAAGACATTTAAAAGTCCTTCAATAAAAGAGTAAAATATTAGGTTCAGTCACATTTACTTTTTTAAAAATATAAGGCATCTTATAACAATTAGAACTCTGTCAAAAGGAACAGAAAAGCCATTTCAAAGTAGTTTAAAGCAAAAAAGGGAATTTAATATTTCACAATACTGAAAAATCCAGGGTAGACTTGGCTTCAAATGCTAAGTTCAGGGATTAAGCAATCTTTTATTCCACCTGTAGTGCTACCATGATTCTATTTGTGGCAGCATTGTATATAGCCATAGACGCTCCAGCCATTCATGTGTTTCAGGATAGAGTGCAATGGAAAGAGACCCCTTCTTTGCTGGAACTAGTGATAGAGACCTTTTCAGGTCAAATAAATTGAGAATGAAGGCAGTGTGGACCCTGAAAAGGAAACTGAGGATTGTTGCTATTATAAGAGGGAATGGATGCTGGACAAGACACACATTCAAAATGCCAAAAAAAATAATATTATGCAGGCCTCTGGTCTATTTTTCTATTGTGCTAACAGGAAAAACAAACAAACAAACCTCAGAACATGCTCTCTATGCAGTCTGCTTACTTGAGCAACAGAAAGGAGGAAGCTTAGAGTATTGACCAGATTCCGAAACTGGAAAGAGATCCCTGTTAGAAACAATCACTGGAGATGAAAGAAAAGCAGAAGCTCTTAGAAGACAAGAATGTGTATGGCCATTGAATTCCCCTAGATTGGAAATGTGGCCCTAGTACTTTATCAGGAGCCCCCTGAGTCGAGGAAAGAAGCTGAAAAAGATAGAGAAAGAGAAAAGGAAGTCCATGGTTTCCCTTATTAAACCTCATTCCTTCAGTTGCCATCATTTCTCCTCATCCCAGTGTCGTCATTTCCTTATAATTTTCCATCACTTACAGAGTTACCCAAGTTCTTCACTTTAACAGTCCTCCTTTCCCTTCCAGATCTCTAAGAATCTCTGTCTCTACTTATGATCACACAGCCTCTGACTTCTTATTTCTGATGCCAGGTGAGAGGTGGGATGTAAATTATTATTTATTGTCAATGAGGAAAGTACTTTCCTTGCAATACAAGGTCATGGTCTGAGTGATTTTCCTTCTCTTCACTCGTGTTAAAACTTTATATGTATTGAAGTTCAATCTCTGTTTGTGAGTGAATGTTGATGCTTTTATGGATTGTTGCCCAAATTTCATCATGCATTGGCTTCTCTCACTCTTTCAGCTTCTTCTCCCATTGTTCTGACTTACGCTTTATGCTCCATCAACGCAAACTTCCTGCAGTTCTTCATTCATTCTTATGCTGTCTACCACTGTCTTTGGTTAGGTTCCCTTGAAACAACCTGAGATAGAAATTCTTGTGTCAGTGATTTACTGAGAGACTGCTCTCAGGGGAAACCTGGAATGGAGTGAGGAAAGCAGACTAAGACAGGGAAAGAAGCCAGGCCAAGATGTGAGTTCAGCTGGTTCTCAGGGGAATTCTGGAGCATGAATTATACCACAGAGTTTTTCTATTTTGAGGTAAGAGGACCGGCCTTTCATATCTCAATATCAGTCCATCATTGGCTGTGGCCACTTTTGGAAAGAGCATAGCCTCCTAGGCATTCCCAGGTGCACCGCCTCTCAGAATGAGAATAATTCCCAGGAGAAGAGAGTGCAGCTGTGAGCTGTTAATAACCAATACTCAAAGCAGCTGGGAGATCTGCTAAACTACTCCAAGTGTTTGCTTACATAATTCACTCAACGAAAAATCATTAGCCCCTCCTCCTGCTCTGTCGTCTGAAAACTTGCCTCAATACAGTGGTTTTCAAGCCTTAGAATCAACTTCAAGTCGTGTTAAAACTGAGACTCCCTCCCTCAGAGGTTCTGATTCAGTCACTCTGACACAGAGTCGAATAATTTACATTTCTAACAAGTTCCCAGTTCATGTCGATGATGTTGGTCTGAATCCCACAGTTTTCTGTGCATTCTTTGGTTTAATAAATTCTCCGGTTTAATAAATTCTCCCCATCCTTCATAATGCAACTGAGGTATCATCTTCAGGAATCCTTCCTATGTATTCATACTCCCATCACTTTCTCCTTCTTGGAAGAGTGCACTTTTTGCTAACTAACACCCTATGCACTTACACACTGCATTGAATTATATACAGCAGAGTCTTTGCTTCAGGTGGTAGGTGGAGGGATATGAGGAGTCCACCTGTAGAGTGAAAGCTTTAAATGGATTTCTCATAAAAATTAATTTTGTCCCATTACCTTGTAAATCCTTGAGGACAGCATTCTGTCTTATTCATCTTAATAGGCCTGGCTCTTAGAACTTCACCTGATGCCTCATTCAATGCAGGTTTGCTGAACTAAACAATATAAAATCATGTTCAGGATTGGTTTCATGGGAAAATGTTTGACTTACATTAATTAAATATTTACATAAATTAAAATAAGTTTAACTTACTTGTGGGAAAATACGTCAATTTGCAAATAAACTTGCGGAAAATAATTTATATTTTAGTTGAAGTTTGCCTTCTCTAATATACTGTCTATCCCTGTCTGTAGAAAGGCATTAACCTGACTTTTCATACACACACAAAGGAGTCACTTCCAAAAATAAGCACCATTTTAGGTCCAACACTTACTTAATGCATAAACCTATAATTTGTTTTTGGAAAAATCATCTTGTAAAATGATGATGACTTCAGGTTTAAGAAATCTGGTGCAGAGCTAGGAAAAAAAGTCAACTTTGTGGCAATACTGCAAAGAACAAAATATAAGCAGCATTTAGTGTCAGCAGCTGTTAAATGCAAGCATTCACTGTACCAGACAGTCTTCCTTTAGAAAACATAGGCCAGTGACAGAAGATAACAAATAGATTGCCATTCTCAGTGAAAGTATGAGTGCTCTCTCTAGAAGAAACATGATAATTGGGGGAAAATAGCAAAAGGTGACTTTGAAAGGTGGTTAGGGAATATATAATGTAATGGCTGTTCAGGTATATATTCATCAAAGTTGTCGACATAGTTGGTCTTTTTAGCTAATATTTAAGATGTTGTTTTAAGGAAATTGTGCATCTATAAAATACCAGAGACAAGAGGGTGTAGAGTGGTTAGCATTAAACCTTTTTGCTAATTGGACACGCCAGCTACTGCTACAACATTCGTCTGTAGCCTTAGACAGGCTAAACATCCTGAGCTAACCCAACATTTAGAATTAATGTGTTTACTTTAAGAAACACAACATCTGATTCAATTAGCATCCAAAGTCATGGAGGCTACAGAATTTCATGTTGGAGGTCTTTCTTTCCTTTTCTTTTTTCTTTTTGAATTTATACTACAGTGTTTACAAAACCTAAATTAATGATGAAGAGATGCATTTTTTTTTTTGTCTCGGAGGCTGAAAATATAAAAAATTGGATTAAAATTATGAAGCTACTCTGACATGATATATTAAGAGCCCTGAATGACGCCTAGGGATGTAGAAGAGGAGAAAAATACTTGAGCAAGTAAACAGAGTTTATGAGACTTGTTTATGCCAGGAGAGCAGGATGAATATTTCTGACTAAAAGTTAATTAACTATTTTGCCTCAGTGAGCCAATTTGTCGTCTTAAACTTTGATTCATTAACTGTAAACTGAGAGGGTTGCTTGTTCCTTGGTGTACTCGTAGATGAGTTTGTGTTAAATGGTGCTGTGAGATATTGTCTGTTCTTTCCAATTGAAACTAACCGAAAAAGACATTATACTGAAAGTAAGACTTTTTAAGTGGCAGTAAGTAGATGGGTACTCTTTCAGAGCAAAACCTAAGAACTATATGGCATAATTGCAAAGCTCATCAACCCTCATTAAATAAAACCAGGGTACATCCAGGATTTTCAAGTCTGCACATTTAATGGGGCGTGGAAGTTGCCTGGTTGGCGATTCTGAAATCTTAAGACTTGTGAACTTACAAGAGATGCTTTTCCAGGTTTGCCACTTGGAGACTGTAACTTAAAAAAAAAAACAAAAAACCTCTTTTGTGATAAAAAAATAAATCTCCATTTGTCGAGATATTGACTTAATTTCTAATTGCATGTTTTGCAAAAGCCCATTTGCTGGATATGGAATGTCTTTGAAGTCGTGAATGGGCAAATGAAAAATAAAGCACTGAGGGGAAAAGAATTCCAACTGTATCCTAGGATAATGATCTTTAAGATTGTAATCACAGCCAGAGAAGATACTTGAGGAGTTGGAGTATGTGTTTTTTAAAGAGAAAGTTTAGACAGGACCACATACACATGACTAACTCATATCATAGGACGTATTTGAGAATATTTGTGAAAATTCATGTAACTTAGGTAAGTTGGGCCTGTAAACCTTGATGTAAATAGAAATAGATAAAATGCTATTCTTCATGAGCAGTGGTTGCTTCTTTCTCTAGCACATGATGTAGACTTTCTGTTTTACAATGGCTCTCTGACTCTTCTGTGAAAGACAGAGAGTGCACTGTGAGAGCCTTTTCATGTGTGCAGACGCTAAGGACACAAGAATAGGAACTTTGCATGTATATAACTGTACACCTGGTACCTGGAACAATGCTTATTGAGCAAATAAAGAAATAAATGAATGAACAAATGAATGAATGCATTGGGGCACCTTAAAATATACCAAAGAGGTTACAGTATTGTTTTGGTGAAATGAATAATGAGTTAAGCTGGTTTTTCTTGCAGGGCTTTGGATAGTGGGTTTATGGGCAGTAAAACTGATTAAGCATAGAGTATGTTGTCAGATACGTTAAAATCTTTGCTTTTCTACTTATTGGTAACTTTGGGTAAGCTATTTCATTTTTCTACATTTCTTAATTTTCTCACTTATAAATCAGAGTCAATAATGATAATAACCTTCTCATAGTCTTACTGTGAGGAATAAAAAAGTAATGTTTATAAAGTGCTTTGCAGAGTACCTGCTACTTCACTCTTAAGAATTTATGAAGCTGCCAAGAGCTCTAAGGTGATTAATCCAAAATGGAATTTGTTTCAAAGGACAGTAAGAAATTATCAGTATTTACAATTGAGGCTTTATAAAGACAGAAAAATTTAATTAGTACAAATTTACAAAATGACTTTTGCATCTCCAAAGGTTCCAGCTTGTGATATACACTGATAATGACATTCATGCCTGCTGTCTTGACTCAAGAAGAAAAACAGAAGTTGAGCAAATTGGAGTGTCTCATTATATAAAATGAATATAAGCATATCTGAAATTAGAATAATAGCAAGAACATCAACAAAAATGAGGAAGCCATTATTGAGATTAACTATCTCAGAGTTATAAGTTATCAGCGTTGTAACCATAATGGTGAAATAGAATTTCTTTTCAAGATTCCTGAGATGTTAAACTTTAGGATAGAAGTGTGTGTGTGTGTGTGTGTTGTGAGAAAGGTGTGTGTGTGTGTGTGTGTGAGAGAGAGAGATAGAGAGAGAGAGAGAGAGAGAGAGAGAGAGAGAGAAGGTTTTGGTACATTATATATATGAACCACATCTCCAATGGGCATACTGAAAAGAATGGTTGGTACTTGGGTCCTGATGGAGAATATAGCACAAGATATGAATACTTTTTTTTATCATTTCCAAAGCAGTCTCACATGTTATCATAAGTAATGAGGGCTGCAAACTTATAATATAGGACATGCTTCTAATCCTTGTAACTTGGCACCAGGCACTCACTCTATTTTCAGTCCACAGTGGTTACCTGTAAGTTCTCTGTGGAGGGAGAAAGAGAAGATTGTCTTTCATTTCATCCAGCTGGGCTATCTCCATGGGCTGACTCCCTTGCCACTTCATCTCCTACAATAAAGGTGTCATGACAGGCTGCTTTTATTGGAGATAGTTGTGGTGGTTGAGCACCGTGATTTACTCTTCTGTCAGCCAAAGGAGACACACACACACACACACACACACACACACACACACACAATGCTGAAGAAGATTCATGCAGCTCTTTTTTTTACTAAAAATGTGGTAAAAACACATAAAATTTGCCATCTTATGGTTAAGATCTTTAAAACAATTTAGTTATGTTAAGTATACTCACACTGTTGTGCAACACATCTCCAGAACTTGTTTATTTTTAAAACTAAAACTTTATGCCCATTTAACACCAACTCCCCATTCTCTCCTGTCACTAGCCCTTGGAAATCACCATTCTACTTTCTGTTTTTATGAGTTTTATGACTACTTAAGATAATGCATATAAGTGGAATCATGTAGTATCTGTCTTTTTGTGACTGGTTTATTTCAGTCAGCATAGAGTCCTCAAGCTTAATTCTGTGTTGTAGCATTTGACAGGATTTCTGTCTTTTTAAAAGCTAAATAGTATTCCATTATATATATGTACCACATTTTCTTTATCACATTCATTCATTGATGGACATTTGGGTTATTTTCACCTCTTGGCTATTGTAAATATTGCTGCGATGAAAGTGGTTATGGAAATATATCTTTGTAATCCTGTCAAAGAGCTATTTATTCAAGGTTCCTGGTGATTCAATCTAAACCAGAATGAAATAGAGGTAATAGCATGAGAAAGTAGTCATGGCTTGCTTCTATCTAGCAAATTCTTTTCTATTCATTGAAAAGAATGTGGGGCCTCACTGCCCAAATCTCACTGTAATCTCAGAACGGATCTTTACTATGCAGCAATGTCCCCTTTTTGTTTCTTACAGCTCTCACCCCTAGTTGCTTCTATCTCAGCTCTTGTTAGTTCTTCTGATGCTCCTGAAATTCCTGCTTCATGTCCCTCCTTTTCCTGGAGTTTGATCTTTCCTTCCGGGCCAGATAAATCTATGGCATCCTCTTGTATCCTTGAAATTTTCTCTTCTCCCATGTGCATGCTATGTCATGGGAATTCACTCCTCTACCTGTTTGTGCTGGTTTGAGCCACAAGTATGGTTGGTGATAAGGAAGAAGAAAGTAGGGGCGATCGTCACTCTCGTTGCAGTAGGCTCTTTCATCTTAAGTTGCTCCTAAATAAATAATGAATGAACGAATGAAGGAATGAATGGAGTGAGTGACTAAATGACATCTTGTGTTGTTAAGGTTTCTGTTGAGTTGACATAAATTGGGTCCTGATATTTGAAAAGTATGAAAAAAGACTTTATCAAGCAGAAACTTAGGATTCAAAAGTCGGTGCCCATATTCTTGTTCTAATTTTATATAGGACCTAGGAGCAACAGCATAAGGTTGTCCATGTGCAGTAAGGATTAGGAGTGTTAGCTATACCAGAGAGGATGTGGCAGGGCTAGTGGTCAAGGCAATAGAAGTCAACTTGGCAGGCTGAGCAGGACACTATCTGTCATCACTGTTGAGGGCGAAAGTATATGATAAAAGGCAGCAGAGATCAAGAACAAAGTCAGAGACCAGGGCAACGGATGTGCAAAGAGAGAGGTAAGCAAGGTGTTTGGATATCAGGAATGGGATAAAAGTAGCAATAACTGAGGCATTTACAGAGCTCACAGATTAATAATACTAATAGTACTATTAAGAATTACATTTGTTGACTACTTAATCTGTACTAGATACTGTTGAGTACTTTTCATGCATTGTCATTTAATCCTTACTACAACCCTATGAGGTAAGTTCTATTACTACATTAATTTTACAAGCAAAGAAACTCTCAGAGTTTAAGTAACTTACCCAAGGGCACAGTTAATAAATGGAAGAATTGGTTTTTAAAATACTGCTTTCTGGTTGCAAGAAGATATGAATTAGACTGGGGGAATAAAGGTATGAGTAAAATTTTACTTATCTCTCTATAATAAGCCTGTAATGCATTTCCTAGTGTGTAACAGGCATTATTTATCATTTGATTAAGAGTGAGCCAATGACCTTGTTTGGATAAATAATATTTCAACTTAGTTTCCCCAAATTTCACTAGTTGTTTCTGCTTAATCAAACACAAAGGATACAAGAGTGGAAACTTTAAGTTTTGAATTTTTGAGAGACTTTCACTTTGTCTCCAAATGCAGTCCCGTACTTACTAAAATTATCTTAAATTTTTCTTCCAAAATATTGTCATTGTGGAGACAGGTATTAACTGATGCATATTTTAAGAGTTAAAAACATCTGGCTTCCAAGCCAGATTTTTTGTTTTAATTTTGCGATCATTTATCTGGCCTGAAAGTTTTGAAGTAAGAGACTTTGGGACAGTGATCTGAGACTTTGAGACTTTAGAAAGATTCTCATCTTGAGAGGAAGAACTGCAAATGTAGAAGGGCAAGGATGGGGTAAGATGGAAAGAGCATTAAATTTGGTACCAGAAGATTCAGTTTGTGTTTTTCTCCTGCTGACTCCAAATCTGAAACTGAGAATGCTAATACCACATTTTCAGAGTTATTATGTCAAATGAAAAAATGTTAATTGAACGTAATTTGTAAAATGTGAATTTAGTGAAGCAAATTGTAGGCTTTTATTGTCACAATTAAGTTTATAAAATTTACTTTTTACGCATGATCATAATTTTAGGATTGTTCAAAGAGTCAGAGGAAGTCCCTGGAACAGCTAAGCATAGCTTGAAATGGGGATTGTTCCATTGGTGAGGGTGGGACAGGGCACCAGGCCTTCTCTTAAAGACAAAGACTTAATTACAAATTTGCCAAAAGATGGACTTTGAGGTGCTGGATCTTCAAGTTTCACCAATGATTTCCAAGACCCACAAGAGGGAGCTCATGCACTTCTCAGGCACTGCTGGTTAGCTTTCCAATCTCCCATTCAAAACAAGGAGATGAGGTGTGATGAAGAAAATGGATCACGAGAAATGAACGCCAAGAAAAATTATTGGAAGATGAAAACTTAAATTTTTTAGTATGTTTTAAAGTTCTTGAGAAAATTTTGTCTGGAACCCCTTTAACTAGCTCCTTTAAAAGAAAAAGAACTACTGTTCTCGGTTTAGATTAATCTTTCTGGCTAAAACATCCATTTCAAATATTTTCTTCCTGGAAAAGAGTATGGAGAGATGATGGTCCAGTAGAAATAAATGATGCCCAACTTTACTTAGCCCAGGCAGCTTAATGAGGCAACCAGGAATATCACAGTTTTGGCATTTGTAATCACAGCCTGTTTCAGTTAAACATTCAGGGAGCAAGAAATATATGCTTATAAATTTAAAAACATGCCTATTGCCTAGTGTACTTTTGTAAAGATTGTCAGAGATTGGGAAAGGAGGTGTGTGTGTGTGTGTGTGTGTGTGTGTGTGTGTTGTGTGTATGTGTGTGATGGAGAGCTGGGATGAGTAGAAGGCAGCATGGAACAATACCAGTGAAGAAGTCCTTAGTTTTGATGTGACTAATTTTATGATGTGATACACTTTTAAGAGCTACAAACATAATTAAAGGAATGATGTCTAAAAAGCACTAACCCCTCTGCTTGTGAAGGAACACAGACAATGAAAGAAATGAGTTTTTCGCTATCAGTACTGTATCTTATTATAAATATTATATTACAATAGAAATGTAGGTACAATTATAAATTTAGTCAATATATTATAAGCATTAGTCATTTTATGAAATGCTTATTTTGCAGAACAGATTTATATTTGTGTAAATTGAATTGGTATATATGAAATAGAATTCCACTCTTAAATCTTACAATAAAATTGGAAATGTATTTCACTGTACCTATTTTTGGCCCAATACATAATAAAATTACTAAAGTAGTAAATCTTTTGAAAGCAAACAATTAAAGGAAAATAATAATCGTTTTCCACCAACCATTAACGAGGAAGTATTTTACTATCCGTTAGTGAATCACTAATAAAACAAACCACACAATGCCAATTCATAGGATTGAAGTTTAAATTGAATGAGATGCTATGAGGTCAAGTTATTACCAGGAGAGGCCAACTGGCTACATAGGGCATTATTCATTGTCTGTGAAATCAGAAGCTGGGTTAGACTGTTCTTTAAAAATGAATCCATCTTGCAGGGATTAACTAATATATGAATTTAAAAAACAATGATAAATGTAACTTGCATTTTTAAATCAACATGACCAGAGAATTATTTTCTAATAGAAAAACTTCAAGGGAAGTCCTGTAATAAGAAGATTATTTGCATGGAATCAGAATAAAAGGGCTGACTTGGATCGTATGGGGAGGTTTTTTGTCAGGTAAACTGGATAGTTTTTCCAGTGGAATAAAAATATTAAATACCTGGGGCCCAACATCTTCTCTGGACATAGATTGGATGGTAAATAAGACACAGCTGTTGTCTTCATAGGATTTCCAAGCGTGTGTGTTTGTGTGTGTGTGAATAGAAAATAAACAGATAGTTAATTAAATATTATAAAGAAGATGTTACAGAATCACATAAGAAAGAGCATCTCACCCTGCCAGGAAATAGAGGAAGGGTTGAGGAATACTTTCTTTCTTTCTTTCTTTCTTTCTTTCTTTCTTTCTTTCTTTCTTTCTTTCTTTCTTTCTTTCTTTCTTTCTTTCTTTTTTATGGTTTCATTGGTTAATGAAA
>NW_006433716.1:3741746-3814711 GCF_000325575.1 Pteropus alecto | reverse complement strand
TTTCATTTTTTTGCAGGTGGCTTTCCAGTTTTCTCAGTACCGTTTATTGAAGAGGCTTTTCTTTCTCCATTGTATGTTTTTGGCTCTTTTGTTGAAAATTATTTGCCCATATAAACGGGGGGTTACTTCTGAACTCCCAATTCTGTTCCATGGGTTCATGTGTCTGTTTTTCTGCCAATACCATGACATTTTGATTATTGTCACTTTATAGTATAGTTTGAAGTCCGGAAGAGTGATACCTCTAGCCTTGTTTTTTTTTCCTCAGGATGGCTTTGGCACTTCAAAAGCCTTGTTTTTTTTTTCCTCAGGATGGCTTTGGCACTTCAAGGAATACTTTAGAAGGAAACAATATGAGTTAAACTCTTCATTTATGCCGACAATTGCACTGAGTTAATAGAGGTCATTCTTCAAGGATGTCTCAAACCTAGTTGGCAACACCTTCTACCTCCTATGTGATTTGGGATGGAGCAATTATTCAGCAAGTCTGGGCATGGTCAATTTATTTAAAATTCATGGGATCTTTCTCTGAACAGTTTTCAGTAATTTACCTCAGCGACGTTTGTTGAGACTTGGTCTCGTGAAAATTGGATGTGGTTCATATTTCAGTTTGAGCATTGGGCTTTTGTTCATGTCGTGATCAGCTTCCTTTATGGTCGCTACGGTATTTTCTAATGTTTAGCTTGGTGTTGATAGGCATTTAATAGTTTGGTTAATGGTTCACAAAGGGACCCTATTCATCAAGGGACTAAGGCTTATTAAGGAACATATGACTAATAATATAAGATGAAATTTGGGGTTTTAAAGGAAACTTTTCTCCAAGGACCACATCAAACATATACAATCCAAATTGAATCATCAATATATTTGTCTGCAGATATGCTCCACCAAGGATATCATCATTAGCCATTCGATCACTCAGGTCAAAATTCTAGGAGTCATTCATGATTCTTCTTCCCATATAATCTATACCTCACCTTTTGGCAAATTTTATTGACTGTACTTCCAAAATATATCCCCAAATCTGCCACTTCTTATGATCTCTGTTGCTAAAACTCTAGTCCAAGCTACTAATTATTTATTTTAATTAGTTTCAAATATACAGTACATTGATTAGACATTTATATAGTTATAAAACGATCTCCCTAAATGCTCTCATCTTCTTTTATAACATTGAGTAGTGGCTAGAGCTGGGAAGGGTTTTCCACTTTTAAAGACTTGTGTGATTAGATTAGGTCCTTTATAGTAATCACATCTGCAAATTCCCTTTTTCCTTTTAAGCTAACATATTTACAGGTTCCAGGTTTTAGGATGTGGAACTCATGGGGTGTGTGTGTGTGTGTGTGTGTGTGTGTGGTGTATGATTATTCTGTTGACAACACCCCTGTGGGGATGAAGGTCTGATTCCTTTCCTCAAATAGCTAAACAGTATATTTTTTCCATTAAAAAAAAATCTGTTAAATATATTTTTCACCATCTGATTACAATTTTGTAAAACTTATATTTAAGATCTTATATTTTTATAGCAAATTATAATATAGACTGAGAAAGTGCACAAAATGTAAAATGGATATCTCAATGAGTTATTTAAAAAATATCTTTCTAATAACACTTAAATCAGAACATTTCCATCATCCAGAAGTCCCTTTATCACACCTTCAGTCACTAATACCTTCCTTTCTTTAAAGATATCCAGTATCACCGAAGATAAAAATATGTTATAATGTTTACAAACTGTATAAGCTTAAATAAGTCACCTTAAAAGCATTGTTATAAAGTAGAATTAATAATATCTGCCCCATTGGTTCCATATTAATTTTATGACTATCAACTATGATTATATTTGTGAAATGGAAAAAAAAACCCCACAACATTAACAGAAAAAAAAAAAGGCTACATACTGTATGATTCCAACTATACGACATTTTGGAAAAAGCAATACAAGGAGACAGTAAAAGGATCAGGAGTTGCAAAAGAATGGGAGAGCAATGACCAGGTGGAGCACAGGAGATTTTTATAGCAGTAAAACTAACCTGTACTATACTGCTCTGTACTGTAATAGTGGATATATGACATTATGCATTTGTTGAAACCCATAGAGCAAAGCTGAGTGAACTCTAATGTAAACTATAGACTTTAGTTAATAATAATGTATAATATTGGTTCATTAATTTTAGCAAATGTACACACTAATGCAAGATGTTAATAACAGGCGAAACTGGCAGCGGGGATATGTGGAACTTTCTGCTTAATTTTTCTGTAAGCTTAAAAACTACTCTAAAAAAAAAAAGTCTATTAATTTTTTTTAAATCTAAAAAAAAAAAAAAAAAGACTCTCCCAAGGTCCACCCAATTCACATCCATTTATACAATTAGTTGAAGGATTCTTTAAGTTGAAACCTCTGAAAATACCAAAGGGTCAATCAAGTCTAAGGAAAACCATGCTGCATAATGGGAACTACGTATGCGACACAGCTAGCCTACTATGAATTGAAGTCTTAACATTTTTTAGTTCTTTTTCACAAAGAAAGTGAAATATTTGGTGAGAAAATTCAGTGATTGAGACTGAGTACTTCTCTTTTGGTTGTGTTCTTCTTTTCCCAGGTGCTAATAATGTCTTTTTTTCCCCCTAATTTCAATGGAATTTGATGTTTCCTTGCTTCACTGGATCATTATAAGTTTTGCAGATTATTCTCAGACTCTGCTAATGTTATTGTCCAAAGCTCAAATCTTTATCATTTAATTTTGATGAAGGTGTTTTTTCCAGTAAGTTCTGCATAATGACTGATTATGCTTTTTAACAGGGGATTGCTTTCTTCCTCCTAATTTTCTTGTTTATGTTGGCTGTCCTACTTCAGTAATTGGAGTCTATATATCTTACTCCTTTTAGCAAAAATAATAACTTCTTGTTCAGGAACAAGTCTGATAATTTATCTTCCATCTGAGGAAAAAAATGCTTATTATAATACTTTATACAAAAAATTAGTAAACATTCCCAGAGTGTACTTGTTTTTGACCATTTCATCCCCAATATTGCCCAGTCTTCAAAAATAGTTTGTAAAAATTAAAGCGCTATACAAATATTAATTTACAATGTTTTTAATTGTATTGAATATTGAAAGACATATTTCTTTTTCTCTTTTTCTTTGCAATTCTTTTAACCTCCTACAAAACCAAGAGAAAAAGCAATGGTGATGAATTCTAGACAAAGAAGAAGAAAGTTTTCATGTCTGTTTCTGTTATTTCCAGATTTTTCAATATGAGTACCATAAAATAAATTCATTTTCCAAAATTTCTTTTTCCTAAACAGTTCATTGAGATGTACTCGATATATAAATAAACTAGACGTATTTTATGTATACAATCTGATGAGTTTGGAGATATATATACACCTGGGAAACCATCCCCACAATCTTGCTTTCCTTGCATCCACTAATTTTGTGTGTCCTTAGAACACAAAGAAGTCTGAGCTGTAAGGTTTCTAATGTGCTCTTGCTTTTTATCTCATTCTCGGTGAAGCATTCTAAATTTGTACGGTCAGGCAATAGGCTCCAAGATCTCTGGACATAAAGTCTAACTTGATCTCAATATATAAAATTTCTTTTCCCCCTTATACCTAGTGCAATTCACACTCAGAGTATTCTTTAATTAGTTTCATTTTTAATAATATAACATGGGATCATCGAAGTAACAAGTCTCAACTGCACAACTTGACATCTCATTAACACTTGGGTTACAACATATGGTGCTTGCGTGATCTGAGTTAATGTGGGTGTCAGCAAGGTGGCGGAGGTGGGGTATATAGAGTCAAATTTTCCTGACATTTGATATGTTACTTTAAGAAAAATATTAGTTACATTTTCTGAGTGCAGTAGGTGATCATAAATGTAATAGAATCTCTAAATATAGCCATTTAAATGAATTACTTTGTAAATGCTTCTGAAATTCAAGTTAAAACATTCCTGACACCAATAAAGTAGAGCATATTAATTTGATAGAGAGTTGCCATGTTTTGACATATTTATTACAAAGGTAACTGGGTAACTGTGGCCTAATTAAGTTAATTACCTGAAGGTATCGATATAGTATTTATAGTTATAATTATTTTTCTAAAGTCTCTGCAAAAAAACAAGTTCTTTCTTAATGGCTTAGATTTGAATATTTTGACAAATTGCCAGCTATAATTTAAACATGTTTATTGAATAAACTGTATATTTATTTAACTTGATATATGCCTTGCTTTGTGGAAAAAGAGAATGGAAAATCCTGGTATTGCTGGTTTTAAAAGTTAGGCTGATATTAGTTAAAAATCTAAATGTTAAAATGCTTTTACTTTGTTTATTCATAAGTACTCTTCAATTAGTCCAAATTGTAAGTATTTCACTGAACTCTATAGCCTGAGGTGACTAGATGGTAGAATTATAGGATTTGGAGCTTGGGGGACTCAGAGGTCATTTAATCCAACATCTTAACTTTACAGAGGTGAAAACTAAGCCTCAGAGCTGTGGCTTATATTTTTTAAACAGCAGTTTCTTCCTTTATACGATAAAAGAGCTTTCGACAGACAAATGAGTATGATGAATAGATGAAGAAAACTGATTTGCTTCTGACATTGTATTTAACATTCTAAATAAATGAAAGTAGAACCCTTGGGAAGGGTTATGATACAGAATCCATCAAGGCCTAGATGTTGCCAGTTATGCAGTGACATTGCTGTAGGTAGTGATTTCCAATTCACAGAGCAAGAAGTGTCATTTCCCAAGTAACTATAATTGGTTTTCAAACTAAGAACTAGGGGTCACAAGGTGTATATTCTATACTGTGGTATACACCACCATGGATAAATATTAAACTCCACCACTGTGCTTTCTTATTCTGTTTCATTGTCTTACCTGTTTAAAGCTATAAACCTCTTCTCTCAAGCTCTTGTATGCTTATAAGTTTTGCTTTTCAGCATCTTTTTTGGGGAAGACGCAGCATTGTTTCTATAAAATAAGCAATGAACTTTCAAAGTTGTCCTTTAAATTCCAGTGGTGGGTAATTTAATAAAAATGTTTTATTTATTTACTTAGTACAGAAATTACTCTTGTGACTAGGTTATGACACAGGGAAAAAGAAAAAGAGACAAATACCACATGATGTTTTGAGTTCTTTAAGGTTATTTATATAGTTCTTTATAATATGAAAGCAAAGGGGAAAATCTGAGGTTATACAAAAGTTCTAATAGGTCATTATCACTTATATAATGTAAAAAGTTTGAGTAAATATTTGCTTGTTTTTCTTTTAATTCCTTTAAATTAATAATTATTTTTTATTTTCCTAATGTTACAAACAACATATTTTCATTGTGAGAAAAATTTGAAAGTATGGAACATATAATTGAATATATTTTTTATACCAAGAATAAAATATTTAGTGATTTGTCTTAAATATGATGAAAATTTTGCCGTGTGGTAATTTCATTTCTTCCATCTCTGCTCTCTCAATTTTTTTCATGTTAGCTGGGATTTAGGTCCAGGTTACTGTTACTTCTTTGAAGACTAATTTTTAAATAGCATTTTAATATTTACTTGGAAGTTTATGAACTTATTAATAATTATTACAATTATGAATTAATCATATTTATAAACAGAATATTTGATAGATTGTTTTGTCACTATCAACTTTTTAATTCTGAAATTTTCATAGTTGATTTCTTTATTTAGGCTCATCTTTTAGTTAGCTAGAGTATGTTTCTGAGCAATTTCTCAGGAAGAGAATATAGGTACCACATTCTCTTCCTTGTCTAAAATAACTTTAGTTATTTTTGAATCTGTAAGAACAATTGACTGGATGTGGAATTCTTGTTTCAGAATCATTTCCTCCTGAAAACATTGATTCCTGGTATTCTGTGCTGTAAAAGAGAAGTCTGACTCCAACTGATTCCTTTTTTGCCCTTTTTTAAGGTAATTTTTTTTTCTTTTCTTTGTGGCAGCAATTATAAAACTTTTAAAATACAAGGCTTAAAAAAACACAAGACTAAAAACTTTGTTCCTATTCAGTGTACTTGGTAGGAAGTATTCTTACTTGGTAAGACCCTTTTTATCTGAAGGGTCATGTCTTGTTTCATTCCAGAACATTTGTCATTATTCTTTAACTGTTGCTCAATATTTGTATGCCGTGTTGTTTCCAGTGCACATAGATGTCTCCAAATCTCCTTTATCATGTTTAATTATCTATTAATTATTTTTAAGTTATGGAAAAAGTTCTAGAGTTGTCACATATTTTTTAATTACATCATTTACATATTTTATATGTTGCTTACTATCTCCACTATATTTGATAATTTTATAGTTGAGTCTCTATGGTGTCTTTTCTGAACTCAGAAAGCAATCTATTTTTGTAACTTCTTTAATATTAGAAGCTGGAATGCTTTTTTGAGTATTATTGAGAAGACGAATTCCAACTTTCCTTGAATTTTTCTTCTGTTTCTTGATACTTAGTGATTTTTCTCTGATTCTTAATGTCTTTCTCCTCCTTTAAAATACAGTTCTTCATACACTTTATGACTTTTTTCTTGTTTTTCCATCTTGATAGATGGAGACATCATCTGCCTTTCTAGCCCTCTTCTGGCCCCCCGGCTATTGACTCTGAAGGAAGCTTTCCCCTTTCTGGCCTTGGCCTGACATTCTAACTCCTCATAGTCCGGGGTTAGAAAGTGAAATTCAGTTAGAGTTTCCTCTACTTCCTTGCCATCAATCTCCATATCTTATTCTGTCTTGTTTGATCTACATTGTACATAGAAAAATTTCCATATATTTCTGACAAATAGATAAAATTCTAGTTTTTATAACTATTAAACAACACTATTTATTTATTTTTTTTTATATTCTCTGGCCCTTTATTTATCTATGGTGTTATAGCAAGATGCTTTTGTTTACAACCTGTTACCAAGAAGTATCCGGTATGTTCTATAGACCAATTACTTTTTACTTTTAACATTTGAATAGTCATCTGACCTATCAGCTTTCCATATATTATAAGCCTTATATTTACTTTCCAGCCATGTAAAACCACGTGCTTTTTTTCTCCACACAACTGCACTATCAAATGTCTGCCTTAAATGCCAGGTATACTCCTCAAAATGCATTTATCAATTTCAGATCAAAGAATTTTTGTCTTCTCCTAGACAGATCTATTCTTCATTAAAACACTATACTATTGTTTAGTTGTTATTAATATACAGACATGTCTTCCTCTTCTGATACAAGCTTTTGAAGGTAGGTAATGTGACTTGTTCAATCTAGTATTCTTACATTCTAGCAAAATGCTTGGTACATAGAAAGTACTTGAATGATCTGATGGATAGCTGATTGAATGGAGTGGGCCCATCACAAGGACTTTGGACAAGCAAGTCAATAGATCATGTTAAACTGCTGAGTATGGAATGGTATACTTTGGTCATCCAGTTACATGGGAAAACATTTCAATTAAAAAATCCAAGCATTGCAACCAATTATTTATCTACTCTTTAATATATGAATGTTAGATATGTAAAGACTTAAATAGCTTACAGCCTCACTTCTCTCTTATATCTTTCAGAAGACTCAGAATTCTTATAGAATAAATTCATATAAATTTTAATTTTAGTGAGTAGTAATTTTGAGTATATGCATATATTTATATAAAGTCTCTAAATTCATACTTTATGTTGGAGAGGCATATTGAACTCAGGAATATGATAGACCCTTCATTTAAATCCCACATCTAATATTGACTGTTTACATAGAAGTATTTGAAGCTCTCTGATCATTAATTGTTTCGTATTGTTTTTAAATATGTAAATGAGCATAACGATGATTTATATATAGGACTGATGTGAACTTTCCCTTCTCCTTAAACCTAGGCGAAAATATAAGGAAATATAGTGTTTGTTAATATTAATTCTATGAGGAATTTATATTTAAAAATAAACTGGTGGCATTACTATCACAATTAATATTAATATATTTCTAAATTAGAAAGATAACTCAATTAAAATCTTAAATTTGACTTGTCTTTTTATAATTAGTGGGAATAATAATCTACACATTCTCTTAGTTATGGTGTACATAATATTCAAAGTTTATCAATCACTAATATTTATTGGTGAGGTTTCAAATGGCCTGCCCACTTGGTGCATCATTTGATAGTAATAATGGAAATAACAGCTACCCTGTTTCATAACTTTATAGTTCTCAAAGCTCTTTCACACACATTTAATCCTTTGATGCCAGCTGGTAATGAAATGTTTTCTAATTACTATGCATCATTGGGCAGGGTGAGCCTGAAGGCCAAAAGCAGTTAACAGGTATTAATTATAGCCATTTACTTTCCTCTAAACTTTAATTGACATTCCCACAGGTTAAAATCCTTAAACATTCTATACGTTTGCTTCCTTCAGCCTCTCCTTTATTCACTTGTCATTTAAATTTACCAGGAATTGTCCAATTGATAAATTTTTGTGACTCAATCTAGTGTATCTCCTACTGAAAGTGATTTAATGCAGGATGCTAAGAGTTCCTTGTTTTCTATTGAGCATATAATAATTTGTGCTGGAAACATAATAAATAAATTCCAAAAATGGTTATTAAAACTAAAAACAGTTAAAGACTATTTTTGTATAGCCCAGTCACATAGATATAGTATAGTTGGCCAACATATTGATTTGTAAAAGATAAACTATATGAGTCATTGAGATTTG
This sequence comes from Pteropus alecto, assembly GCF_000325575.1. Taxonomy (NCBI): domain Eukaryota; kingdom Metazoa; phylum Chordata; class Mammalia; order Chiroptera; family Pteropodidae; genus Pteropus; species Pteropus alecto. The sequence goes on along the minus strand of NW_006433716.1, from coordinate 3,805,993 downwards.
GGAATCTAATTAAAAATTGAAAACCAAAGAGCTTTTCAGGTCTCTGTGAGGGCATTGAGTTCACTGGCTTTCAACCTTCTCCATCTCATAGACCCCAATCATACTGTCAAGTGTATTGAGTCTCATCATTATGGAACTAACTTTTTTCTTCAAGATGATTAACATTTACAGTTAATCTTTAACTATATAAATAATTTAGGGTAAATTATAATTACATGAAGTTTAAGATAGTAGTATTTGGAGTAGGTTTTATTTCTATGTTTAAAACCCAAAGATACAAAAATGGTTATCTCATTTGAAGTTGAACACTAGGATAAGAGTGCTCAGTATAAATTTTCTTACACATAAGTGTAAAACAAATGAGATAATCAACACAAAATGTCATGCATGATATTTGCAGATCAACAGAAAATAGAATATTACAGGGAACAAATTCTTTACAAATGTCATGCAGAAACTCCATCTTAGCTAGACTACTTCTGTATCTAAATGGTTGTATACATTTACTCTGCTTTGATATTTACATTTCCTATCTCTTATGGTACACTGCATATTTGTTCCAAATCTTGGGACAAACTTTTTCTGTATACTTGCACTTTGTATGTGATTGTGGTTCTTCCCATTAAAGAAGCAGTGCACATTTCTCTGGCCCTTGACATTAGATTCCTCTATGTGACTTGCTTTTTCTAAAAAGGAAAAAGTGACAGTATGCCACTTCTAGCCTAGACCTTAAGTGATATTGCGTGCTGCTCCAACCATGTCTAGCTTAGCTGACTTCCAGTGGACCCGCAGATGTATCAGCCGGCCAAACTGATTACACTTTATATTTAGCTTTCTGTCTGTCTCTATCTATCAATAGATAAATCTATTGATCTATCCATCCATCTCTTTATGTATCTCTCTAACCCCCAAACGGAGATGGGTTAAAATTTGAAATATTATGAATCTAGATTCTTCACAGGAAAACAAGAGATTATTTGTTCAACACTTTTCTGGGAACTGTAAGTAGAAGGAAACAAGGCAGAAAAGTACTGCATTATTCTAAATAACATAAGCATATATTTTTCGTTATAAAGGTATTTGTTCCAATTTCAAAGCAAGAACTGGAGGCATTTTATTTTTATATTTCAGATAATTTGCTTGTACTTCATGGTATGGAAAAAAAAACCTGAATAAGCAAGCCCATTAGATGTCAGAATTAACAAAACTATTTTTTGAACACCTACTATAGTCCAGAGTGTACTAGAGAAACTGAATATACCGTAGTCAACAAGAGACGTATGATTCCTGCCATTCCAGTCTGGTGGAAAAGACTGATAATAATCCAAATTACACTAATAAATACATAATGACTAATTGTGAAAAGTGACATTAAGGAAAAATAAGGATGTTATGGGAGCACATAGTGGGAGTTTTTGGTCATAGACTGCAGGGTCAAAGAAAGCTTGTTAAGTGACATTTTAGCTAAATTTGAGAGGTAAGTAGGAGAAGAGCATTATAAGCTAAGGAATAATCTGTGCAAAGGTCCAGAGAAAGGAAGACACATAGTATATTCTTAAAACTGAAAAAAATATAAAGCCTGTATGACTAGGGATTGGGGTGTGAAGAAGAGAGACCCTGTGATGAGGCTGGACACAAGGCCGGAGTCGTATTATGCAAGGCTCTGTAGCCCATTTAAAACTTTGGGGCTTTATCCTAAATTCAGTGAAAAGCTATTGAAAGATTTTATACAAATAGAATTATATTCAGATTTGAATTTTAAAAGATTGTTCTGGATGTAGTATGACAGAAAACAAGGGAGAGGAAAATGGATGTAGGGAGACCAACTGCAAGGTGGTGGCAGTAGTTTAGGTGTGAGAGAAAGCGGCTTAGACTAAGGTAGTAAGGGAATTTTGGAAATATTTTATGAGGAATTTTATGGTGAATTGGATATTGGAAGTGCTCAGATGAAACTTTGCTATATGACAAGTAATGCAAAATCTCAATGGTGTACAACAATATCACTTATTTAGCTCACTCATCCATGGGTTCACTGTGTATGCTGGGCTGTTAGGCAGCTGTGCTATGTGCTTTCCTGATTTTGGATCTTGACACACTTTAACTTAATCTCGCGCTGGCTGGTTTTGTTTGTTGTTTCATAATGTTACCCTGGTCTTTCCACTTAACTAGATTGTAGGTTCTTGAGACTATAAACCATTGTTCACAGTTTAAAAATATTCTCCAATATATAGTTAAGCATATGACTAAATAAATGGTAAGCCTTTGATACCGTAGTAAGTATTGGTTTATCTGCCAATGTGTATAAAGCTAGAATAATTATTCAGAATTTAGAAGGGATATATTAAATTACTTTCTAATTGATTGATTGATGCCTTAATGTATTAATTTAATTTTCCCAGACCTTTATTTAGCAGTTACTCCAGTAGTCACTGTTCAATATCTTGAGGATTCAGAAAATTCTAAAACCTTATACCCACCCTCATGGAACTCAGTGTAGTAGGGGAGAAAAACCTATGAAAGAAAGCAATGTGTGCACTTCAGAGTCTAAATTATCACTGAGTATCATAGCTTGACCATTATAAAAGTTACATTTAAAATACACTCCCGCAAAATAACCATTAAAACTTCAGACCCATGTAATGTTACCATTTGCAACAACGTGGATGGAACTAGAGGGTATTATGCTGCGTGACTTAAGTCAAAGACAAATACCACATGATCTCACTTATATGTGAATCTAAAGAATGAAATAAACAAACAAAACCGAAACATACTCATAGACACAGAAAAGGAATTGATGGTTGCCAGATGGGAAGGTGGTGGTGGTGGGGCTGAGTGAAAAGGTGGAAGGAATAAGAAATACAAATTGATGGTTACAAAACAGTCGGAGACGTTAAGTATCACAGCATAAGAAATATAGTCAATAAAATTGTAACAACTATGTATAGTAACAGGTGGGTACTAAACTAATGGGGGGGTGGAGGGGTGTGGTCACTTTGTAAGTTATGTAAATGTCTAACTGTTATGCTTAACACCTGAAACTAATATAAAATAATATTGAATGTCAACTCTAATTAAAAAATAAAAATGAAAACAAAACAAAACAACTTCAGACTTACAAATCTGAATTATATAGTCAGAATGCAATGAACTTTGGCCATATCTTTTCAAAGATCGTTAGCCTAATTCTAAACTTCTGGTCAATAGCTTTCATTTAAATGCAAAATCTTCGCACTCTGCCTTCTGCACACAAACCTATTCTTGCCTCTGGCCCATTCATCATAGCTTCCAAAGACCAACCTTCGGTGAGTAGTGTTAAAATGAATTTTATCCTTTACAAGGAGCTCAAAAAGGTAAATGCAAGAGAAATAATTTGCCAAATGCTATTTAAGCTCCCACATATTTCCTAATTCCAGATATTATATGAGCATTGTGAAGATTCTTAAAGCTAATACATATAAACAAAAAGAATTTTATGACTTCTTATTAGATTTAGAGAGGAAAAATCTTGAAGAGATTTTATAATAGAAGAAAACGACATTCTCTGTTGTTTTGTTCTCAGTTATTATTTAACATTGAGGACCAGTACTAAAATCATACAAGAACTTATTTTCCAACTATTTTTAGTTCTGAAGACTTTTACCTACAACAATTTAAAGAGATTACTTCATCTTTAATTTTTAAAGAAAATTGTGAGACTATCTCATTTTTAGTGTCATTTTATAACACCGGTGAATAAATTGTCTGAACAAAAATGCCAAATGCATCAGTTAGCTCTATACCAGATTATGTTGGGATTTTCTTGCTAAGCGTAAACTATGTTGGGAAATCTTGCCCAACATGGTGGTTTTGCTAGCCAAAATAGAAAGTTTACATTAATTATTTTGATTATTTATACCTCAAATTCATTTGTTCTCAAATATCCAAGTAATTGAAGCGAATTAGAATTTTATCTATGGAAGAGTGCTAAAATGATTTACTGTCCAGTAAAAAGCTGTGGTCAAAATCAAAAAGACATGTTTCTATGACTATGTTTTAGAGTCTTTTTTCTCTAGACCAAGTTTCATTTTTTATTTCAAAATTTTGCTCTCTTGTTCTTGAAAGTAAAAAAAGTAAAGTGATTCCACACAACTGAATTACTAGATGAACTACAAATGTTGTTTTAAACAAAATTATTGATCACCTAGATGAAATCATAAAAGGGTTATAATTTTTTTTGATGAAATTTTCATGAAGGATAGAGAATAACATTTTTTGATAGGTGAAGCCTATAAAGTTAGAGAATTTTTATTAGCTGATATTTGAAAGCTTCCTTTAGGACTGTAAGTCAAAGTTTATGTCCCTTAGCTTGTAGTTGCGTACAGAGATGATACTTAAAAAGTTGCTGTATACCATGTTAAAGACATTTCCCTTTTCAAATTCAGCCACTTTTCTACCACCAAACATTTATTCAAAATAATCCACACATGCATTCTTTCTTTTTTTTAATTTTATTTTATTAGATTCAAGTATACAATACATTGGTTAGACATTCCTATAGTTTATAAAATGATTCCCCTAATTGCTCTTTCTGTCTGCTGGTTCTCCACCTGGCCTATCAATTCTTTCTCCCAGTCCCCTAACGCCCTCCTCTCTGTTCATCACCAGATTGTCCTCTATATTTGTGAGTCTTTTAATTAGTTTCTTCTTTTTGTTCCTTAGTTTCTATCTAGTGAAATCATATGGTATTTATCTTTCGCTGTCTGACTTATTTCACTTAACATAATAAACTCTAGGTCCATCCATGTCATTGCAAATGGTAGGATTTCATTTTTTTTTTTAATGGCTAAGTAATATCCTATTGTATATATGAACCATAACTTCTTTATCCAATCGTCTGTTGATGGGCTTTTAGGTTGCTTCCACATCTTGGCAATTGCAAATTGTGCTGCCATGAATATAGGAGTGCATAGATCTTTACGAATTATCGTTTGGGTTTTCTTTGAATAAATTCCCAGAAGTGCAATTGCTGGATCAAAAGGTATATCCATTTTTAATTTTTGAGAAACCTCCAGACTGTTTTCCCTAGCAGCTGCAATCCCACCAACAAGATATGAGGGTTCCCTTTTCTCCGCATTCTCACTAATACTTGTGTGTTTTTTTTGTTTTTGTTTTTTAATTTATTGACGATAGCCATTCTGACAGATGTGAGGTGATATCTCATTGTGGTTTTAATTTGCATTTCTCGGATGGTTAGTGACCTTGAGCATCTTTTCATATGTCTATTAGCCACCTGTATTTCCTCTTTGGAGAAGAATCTGTTCAGGTCTTCGCCCATTTTTTAATTGGATTGTTTGTTTTTTTTTGCTGTTGAGTTGTATGAGTTCTTTATATATTTTGGATATTAACCTCTTATCAGATGTTCCATTAGCAAATATTTTTTCCCAATCAGTCATTTGTCTGTTTTGTTGATGGTTTCCTTTGCTGTACAAAATGTTTTAGTTTGATGTAGTCCCATTTGTTTTTCTTTTGTTTCTTTTGCCCAAGGAGTATATCCAAAAAGAAATTACTGTTAGTAATATCAGAGAGTTTACTGCTTATGTTTTCTTCTAGAAGTTTTATCGTCTTGGCTCTTACATTTAAGTCTTTGATCCATTTTGAGTCCACTCTTGTATATGGTGTAAGAAGGTGGTCCAGTTTCTTTTTATTGCATGTAAGTGTCCAATTTTCCCAACATCATTTATTGAAGAGACAGTCTTTACCCCACTGTATATTCTTGCCTCCTTTGTCATATATTAAGTGTGCTCTTTCTTTTTAACACACACATTCAGTCACATAAATACATTTGAAAAATATAAAGTAGATCTTACTATACACATTATGAGATAGCTTACTGTTTTAAGAGTTCACCTTGATGACTTTTTAGAGTTAGTCTATATAGATATATACATCATTATTTACTAAGCGGAATATATCCCATATAACTGACATGCCATGATTTATTTAGTAATTCCCTGTCAGAAAATAATTTGATTTATTTGTTTTTTAAAAAAAATCAATGAACTTTCTTATACATGAAACTTTGCACAAATATGAATTTCTATAGGCTAAATATATGGAAGCCAAATTCATGCATGTGGTTTACAGAAATGTTCATTTTGATAGATATTGACAAAAGTACTCTCTAAAAACGGTTATGACTTCAATCTTCCACCAATGGGTTATAAAAGCACCTGTTTCTCTATGCTCTTCCCAAAGTAGATATTATCAAATTTTAAAAGTTTATATAATTTGAGAAGTAAAAATTATCTAGTGATATTGTTTTAGTCTCAATTTCTCCAATTACTATTAAGGTTTAGCATAATTTCATATGTATTTAGTACGCAGTTTTCCTTCAGTGAATTCTTTCCTTGTGTCTTTTAGCCAATATTTTGTAAGATAATCGCCTCTTTTCTTAATGACATGGAAAATATTTATGTGTTGTTGTTACAGTTGTCAATTACGATCTTTGCCAAAGTTTTAAGATTTTTATGTAGTGGACCTGTTAATTATTTCCTTTATTTCTGGATGCCCTTCCTCATTCTTCAAGATTAAGAAGACATTATTCTATTTTAAAATATTTTCATAGTTGTGTTATTTACATTACTACTTTATTCATTCTGTAACTCATTTCGTGTATGGTGCTCAGTAAGGTTATAATTAAATTTTAATTTAAAGGCCTAATTACACTTTTAAAATAATTTAACCATTCTCTGCTACTTTAAATTTCTATTTTCTCTCATGTATTAGTACAAATACATACACACATTTGCCTCTTTTCTGGATGCTCCAGTTTATCTCATTGATCTTTATGTCTATTCCTGTGCTAATATACTGCTTGAATTTTCATAGCTTCATAGTATGTTTTGATATCTGTTATAGAAAATTATCCCAGTTGTACTTTCCAAATAGTAAATAGTCTTGTCTAGTTCCATAGAAATCCAATTACGAATTTGGCTGGGGCCATATTGAATTTATAATTATTTTATGGGGAATCATTCTTTCTTTAGTGTTGAGCTTAGTGACTCTTAGTTATACAATCATCCTTAAAATTCCACCTGTATATGGATGATGTTTCTATTTAGGTTGCTTCCAGACCATGGGAAATGTATGAAATATGCTGCTGGGTTTGCCGCTAGCTACCTTGTGGGCATAGGAGTATGCTCTGCCTCTTTCATTTCAGTGCCCATTGTCCTGGCTTTAACCTGAGTGCAAATGCCACTACCCTTAGCAGTTCTCTAATGACTCACCTGCTGCTTTCCCTGGGCCAAATGTGACATCCTGCATCTGTTGATTCTGGTTCTGAAGATCTTTCAATCACTCCTAGCTCTGCAGCAGTTTTCACTTCTATATGTTTTCAACTGGGATTTTCCCTGGTTTTGATTTCTGAGACATAATCCCATTGACTTTTTACCATTCAGGTATTTCTCCTATTTCTTCTTTCTCAACAATGTTTTGGATTTTAAAAAATATGTTTTTTTTTGCCATAGTTTTGGTAATTTTCAGTAGAATGATGATTACTCTTCTCGTCACATTTTCAGTAAGTTTAAAAAATATTTTATGGAAAAAAGCAATTAACAAGGCCCCTGTGAGATTCAGTTTCTATATTTGTAAAGCAAGGATGATGATACTCTTTTACAGGGCCATTTTCAAGTTTAAATAAGACACACATGTATCTTAAACTCATACCATAAAATACATTCACTGAATATTAAAGAACTTCCCTTTTCTTTAATCTTATCAAAAACTCAACCCAAGGATTGTGCAAGTATTACTGGTGCAAAGGAGGTCATCTTTTGAAAGCATCTGCTGCATCTGAAATTTCTCAGGTAAAATCTGTTACCAGAAACACTTCAGGCAAAATGATAGAAAACTGGAATTTGGTAAGATGTGTTTGGCCCCATGGCTATAATCTAATAGCGGCAAGACAACTTCATGAGAAAAATGATATTAGGGTATTCCCAAGAAATGATAGTGATGCTGTTTGTACTGTCAAGCTTCTTTTCTGTTGTGTAGCAGCTGCAATAGCAATTCGTTACCCCAGTGACATCTCAGTGAAAGCAGGTCCCAGAGCAGTAGTTACAGCATCATAACAGAAAAAGCTATGAAATATCTCAGTTACCTCAATATGATAATATCATAGTAGCTGCTTTAAAGCACTAATGGTTGAATGGTTTAATTAAAATCTAGTTTTTTAAAGTGATCTTCTGTCTTGCTTGTAATCATAAGCAGTTATTTCATGAGCTCTGTCAAAATTCAAAATGAAAATTTTACAAGTACATGTAACTTTTTGCTTATTTATTAGTTTTCTAAACTCAAATCTGAATGCACATAAAAAGTAGAGGCTTATAGCAGGTATTAATATGGCCATTACCAACAAGAAATAGAAAAAGTGAGTGATGGTCACTGAATAATAGTGTGGTAAGTCAGGGTGAAGCAAGGATCTATGATGAATTTTTCTGGCATTTAGATTAGCATTTTCCTCTAAGGTCGGTAATGCTGCTTTTCTTTTTCCTTTTTGATGTACATGAAGGGCAATTGCTCTGATGCTATATTTTGCACATTCTTTCATGGCAGAGTTGGCATCCAAATCAAAACATAAATAAATAAAATAAACAAAAAAGAAGTACTGTATGTGTCTAGAAGCCTCTAGAGTGAATTTAAAATTTCAAGGACAACTTGGAGGTACCAGTGATTCATGAAACAGGAATGTTAGCCAACCCTGATGTAATATTTTATACGAAGGGCTTTTCACTAACAAAGGTCTCAGTATTTAACAAAATTAAATATCCAAAGGCATCCATTTCATTTTGCGCAGACTAATGATGTGCAAATCGGATTGGATGGACCTGAGAAGTCATTTAACATACAGCAAGTGTTTATAGCAACTGAGCTAAGCGGATAAAAAAGACCCTGTTCTTTTGACACTACAGGGAAAGGCTCTAAGCAGGCAGCCACAGGCATCCAGCTAAGCTGACTCTGTCCAGGACTCCAGGCCGCGGGGACATGACCATGGGCCAGCTATATTTGCTAACCACACATTAAAAGTTATGAAATGTTTATTTTTGGCTTCTCCGGCTAGGGAAAGTTAAAGATCATATCTGTAACCAAATAAGCTTATGAGCCCTCTATACTTCAGGCTTTCTCTGTAACCTTAGTCTGTGCAAACAAACGCAGATTTATCCCTTTTATAAGGAAGAAGAGATTATCATTCCTTATCGGTGAGCCACCACAAGTACTGAATTATATACAGCTGCTAACATCAGAGTTATTTTGAGCCTTATGCTTTTGTGAGACTAATGTCAAAGCCAGCACTACCATCTGTCTGCTTCTTGGAGACCATGATCTTACTTCTCTGGAACTGTTCTTTCTCCTTGAAAAGAGAGCATGCTCGTTCTATACAAGAAACTACTAATGTCAAGTTTTTAAATTGTGTTAGGGAACCCACTCCGTTACAACCTATCCCATGTCCCTAAAGTGTGGAACACAGGTGAGCTATGCAGATATTTGAATTTATTCATGTAGTCCATCTGGTCCTCAAAAGAGATTTGTACACTTTGAATTGAAACTTTTGTCCAAGAAATATTTAGCACAACGGCTTTTAGAGTTCATAGTTATATTCCAAACTATATTCCTAAGGCCAGATTAAGTTGGGATATACATTTGATAAAAATCTCATTGGCCTGAATTTATGGAAAACAGGGTAAAGAATGTCACTTGCAAGTATAAATTATTTTAAGTGAAATTCAATTTTATTGCATTCAAGTATGTTTGGCAAGAGAGTCAGGCTAACAATGTTTGTCTATGCATGCTTCGAGGAAGGAATAAGAATACATGGTAATTTCCTCATAATTCTGTGCTTTCGATATTCTAGCAAAAGTTATGAAGGAGCACAAAATTTAGGCTAGAGTTTCTTGACAGCTAAGACAAAAAGTGAAAACTGTCGAAATATGTTCTGCTATTTGTTGGGTAAGAGGAAACAATTTTCTGAGCAGAAATAGCATTTTTACTGACGTTGTAGGTAAAGTTATTGCTCGTTATGAATTGACTAGTCCAAAGTAATTAATTAATTGATTTTCTTATTTTATTGAGCACCTACTATTTGAACAGGCATTGTGCTAGGTACTGAGGTTCGTAGAAAACATAAGACAAAGTCCCTGTACTCAAGGAACTAATAGTCTATATAAATAGAACGGTGCATAATGATTTTTACAAAGTAAAATTTTATTCAAAAGGTTATATTTTTTGTTTTATTTATAAACTTAAGGGCATAATATTGACTCTTAATTGACATATGTTATCCCTTTGATATTTGAGAGAGTACTTTCAGGATCACACATTTAACCCAGAGTATAGAGAATTCAGAGCAACAAAAGTTTAAATGTCTATTACACTGTTGTTCTCAAATATCAGATGTTTGGACCATAGGCTATTCATGGCTTATTTCTGAGATAATAGTCTTCAGTCTTGAATATTGTGTGTTGTTTATTAAAGACTTTAGATATTGGCTCTTAGTAAGCAGGCTTTTAATTTTCTTGTGAAAAATTTTTAAGAGTCCTATTGACATTTTGCTGTTGTAGTTTTGGCTTTTGCCAAGCTATTTGGCCAGTCATCATCAGCTGTATGCTCTTCCTGGAAATAATGAGGGCCAGAAGAAAGGACCAATATCTTCCTCCAATAAAATCTATGAACCTATTTGAGCCCTTAGGAATGTGGTTGACACCTCAGAAATCCATGCCATATAACACAGAGATGATTTGGAATAACTCAGGGACACATCTACTTATTGAGGGAAAGAATCTACATCTGATTCACAATGTGTCCCTTTCCATAATGTGCTGCCTGGCACTCAATGCTCAGTAAATGTTTGTTGAACTAAATAAAATTAAAAGTAGAAGTTAGCACAGTATAGAATTTATCACAGTGAATGTTCAAGTAACTCAATTGTTTTAGCCACTAACATACAAAGATTAATACCAATCCTACTTGCAAGGAATTTGCAATACTTTTAGAAGGTAGACATTAATTACTACAATAGAGTATGTACTAAGGTCTGAAGAAGCACAGAAGAAAGTAATTGATTTTGCCTCAGTAGATTTGAGAAAGCTTTGTACTCTTAAATGAGATAACATTTGAATTGTATCTTTAAGAATGAGAAGAAATCAATCAGGCAGAGAAAGATGAAATGGTAGTCAGTCCTGTTTCAGGCATCACATGAAAACTTAGCTTAAAACAGCAATAATCATTTATTTTGCTCAAAAATTTTCAGTTTGAGCGAGGCTGAACAGGGACAATTCATTTCTATTCACTATGGCTTCAGTTGGGTGGCTTGGCAATTTGTTGGCTAGTTGTTGGTTGGCAGATCAACCAGGGCCGCCAGCTGGAGTTTTTTTTTACCAAATTGGTTGGGCTTTCTTATACCATGGAAACCAAAAAGTTGGGAAAGAATAGCATTATTTAATTTGGTTAAGGGCTTTCTCTAAAACATGCCATAATTCTTGGATCATAAACTATTTGAAATTTGAATATTAATAATGAAGACATCCCAAGGTTTCTTTTAGTTTTTCTTTGCATATCTCTTCTTGGTGCTATTTGAAGACATGATTTACTCTTGGTTTCCTGTGAGCCACAGAAAGGAAAGTGTGCTGGTAAGCTTCCAGGATAAATGTTAAAATCTTTTATCGGAATGTCTAGGTCCTATACCACAACCACTGATAGCTATCTTTACTATGTAAAGAGATCATTTGAATCAGAGTCAGTGCATCTCTTCAGTACAGTGGGAAAAGGCTGGAAGTGGCTGGGCATCAGGACTGATTCTCAAAGGATGGTGTTGCAAAGACTAATTTCCCTGACCCAGCTTTGAAAAACTTCCAACTTTAAGAAACTATGCAGTAACAATTAGAAGAATAAGCAGAGTCACTGTTGCAAGCATCTCTTTAAGGGTGAGTGGGAAGGAGATATATAGGAACTATTGACTTGGGTGACATGAATAGTTAAAGGAGGTAAGGAATACTGTGCCACGAAGACTAAGCCTGCTGTTGGCTTGGGCCAGCAGCATTGGTAGCAGTGAAGAGAATGCCAGACTTTAAGGTTTCCATCTTTTTATAGCTCCACTAAAGAAAGTACATAATTGACTCAAAATGAACACTTATTTAACTTTATATCTTATGTTCTACTGGGCAGTCATTAATATATTACTTCCTTTTATTTTTACAGTTTTTCTGTGATGATAGTCATTTTCTTCTCATTTTACTTATGAGGAATCTAAGACTCATTGAAGTTAATTAAATTGCCTAAGACCACCAAATTGAGACAAAATTTAAGCCAAATCTATTTCACTCTAGGATCTATGTTCTTCCACTATGCAATGATGTCTCTCTAAAGTCTTCCATCCTATTCTCAAAACAGAAAAGAAATACATTTATTGAGGTATAATTTACATATCATAAAATTCACCCACATTGTGTGTAAGTTAATAATTTTTTAAAAGTATATTTACAGAGTTGTGCAACTATCATTATAATCTACCTGGGGTACTTAGTGCAAAAAGATATTTAGAGATATTTGTGCTTTGTACATGGTAAATAACTTAATACCTAATTTTAACAAAGCAAATGAAAGATAAGATAGGAGGCAGACTCCAAGTGGGACCACCTTTGGATATTTTGACTTGAATCAAGATCTCAGATTTCCTTGAAAGAGAGTCATCCGGAATAATGTTACCCTAGTATATATATACAAAGTCACAATTGTCTACTTTATTTGACCTAAACTTCCATTATCTCCTGAAGCATATATTTAATCATTTTTTGGTGATGTATAAAGTTGAAAATATTTCTAATATTTTGCTTCTGCATTTTCTTGAATTATTATTTTCTGATAGCCTGAAGAGCTAAGGCAGTAAATATTGAAGAACATGATTTAACAACTAACCAGAAACTTGAGAGCAATAATGCCCCTATTTGCATCATTTCTTTAAAATACCTGTTTAAAGAAACCCATTCATTTTCTCTGAGTCACACTTTTTACTCATCCATGAAGTGATGCTATAAGAGCTTACCACATGAAGACATTGCATTTCACATGGGTTTTTTTTTCTGGATGCGTTCTGGCTGTTTTTCCAAAGGAGGCAATGCAATATGATGGATGGAATATATTACTACTTATGTGACTTTGGGACAGATAATCAACTTCCTAAACTTCTGTTTTGCATAAATAAAATTCTGGTCATTCTGATGCCTAAGGAGATAATGTATGTAAACTTTCTACTTTGGTGCCTGGCAGATAGTTTCTCAAAAAATATTTCTGAATGAACGATTGGATGAATGAATACCTGAGTGCAGAATTTCTCTGACTCAATGAATTATTATAAATATCTCCCTGATAATAGAGTGATTCTGCTGCTGAGAGGCAACCAATGGCCAAGGAGAGAAAGCAAAATAATTGATGTAGAATTGCATTGGTTGGAGAAAGATGTTAGTAAGTGGAAAAGATAAAGATGGAACTGATTTCACATTCTGTTCCTCTATGAAATGTGAGGATTCAGTTTACTTAATCTCACAATTTAGGCCTTGGTTCATTTCTTTTAAAAGTAGAGATGACTCTTCTTGTGTCATAGGGTTGTGGAGAAGAATAAATAAGATAATGAATAGAAAGCAAGTATCATAAAGTTCAGCTAATTATAGTATTGAATAAAAGACTTTCTTTTCTCTCTTCGCCCCCTCCCTTTTTCATGTATTAAAACATTTGCTTTGTAGATAGTTTGTTACTTTAAAATTAAGGAGAGATGTATTTATAACTTTCTGATATTAAAGAAGCATTTGGAATTTGAAGGATTTGTTACATTGTGGGTAAGCATGGGTACAGGGGTGTGGTTGGGTTGTGAAGTTGGAAACACACTTGTGATTTTGTGTAAGTTAGCCTTTCAGAGCATTAGTTTTCTCTCCTTAAAACAGGAAAAATAAGGGTACTCACTTCATAAAGTTGAGAAATACTATAAAACATTACATTGAAAATCATTTTGCAAAGGGCTTGGAACATAGTTAAAACTTCAATAAATATTAACCATTAGCTGCTACTTCAGTTTCCAAGTTGGATTTTTATTGTCAGACTGAACTCTTAAAGTTGGAATTGGCTATACTGAGAAAAAATGACATTGGAACTCCAGTACTTAACCTGTTTAGAAATAGCTGCTAAATTAAAATCAGTGGTGTATAATATAAGGACCCTACTAGAACTTTTTAAGTTAGGACTGGGAAATATAAGTTATGAGTTGTGGCCAGCTCTTATTATTTTTGAGATTGTGCTGAAGACAGATGAAAGCAGCCAACACTTAGGTTTTTATTTAAATTTCTCTCCATTCTTCACATTCAAAAATATTAATTATTCTTTCATTTGGTTTTATTGTTCACTTATTTTTAATAGTTTTATTGAGATATAATTAATATATGAATTACTGCAATTATTTAATACAATTTGATGAGTTTGAACATATGTGTGTGTTGTCATCACCACAATCATGATAATAAACGTGTCCAATAGTTCTTAAAGTTTCCTTGTGCCCACTTGTTCTTGTTTTTATTTTTGATTTTGTGGAAAGAACATTTAACATGAGATTTGCTCTCGTAGAAAATTTTGAAGTGCACAGTACTGTATTGTTAACCATGGGCAGCGTGTTGCACAGCAGATCTGTAGAGCTTGCTCAACTTGCATGACTGAAACTTTACATCTACTAAATAATGACTCCCCATTTCACCCACTCTCCTGGCAACCACTATTGTAGTCTTTGCTTCTATGAGTTTGACTATTTTAGATTCCTCATATAAATAAAATATAGTATTTGTCTTTCTGTGACTGACTCATTTCACTTAGTATAATGTCCTTTAGGCATATCTATGTTGTCACAAATGGCAGCGTTTTCTTCTTTTTGAAGACTGGATTATATTCTACTATATGCATATACCGTATTTTATTTACCTGTTCATTTATTGATGGCATCTGAGTTGTTTCCATATCTTGGCTGTTCTGAACAATGCTATAATAATATATTGGAGTGCAGATATCTCTTTGAAATCCTGATTTCATTTCTTTTGGATATATACCCCCCAAATGGGATTGCTGAATCATACAGTAGTTCTATTTTTATTTTTATTTTTTTTGAGGAGCCTCCATAATGTTTTCCATAGTGCATGGACAATTTTACATTCCTACCTACAGTTTACCAGGGTTCAAATTTGTCCACATTTTCACCAATATTTATCGTCTTTTATTTCTTGGTAATAGCCATCTTAACAGATGTTGGTTGATATCTCATTGTAGTCTGATTTGCATTTCCCTGATAATTAATGACGTTGAACATCTTTTCATATACCTATTGGCCATTTGTATGTCTTTGGAGAAATATCTATTCAAATCCTTTGCCTTTTTTTAACTGGGACATTATTTGTATTTAATTATTTTTGCTTTTCAGTTGCATGAGTTCCTTATATATTTTGGAAATCATTAGATACATGGTTTGCAAGTATTTTTTCTCATTCCATAGGCCGCATTTTCATTCTGTTGATTGTTGTTTTCTTTGCTGGCAAGAAGCTTTTTAGTCATTGTTCATTTATTGAGAGAGGCGATATACTTCATGAATTAAAGGGATTGCCCAGTGCCAGGACACATTACTCTTGCATAATTTTAAGTGGCAGTGTTCAGAGATAACATTTTCTCTAAAGTTGTGTTACCTAACATGATACTTACTATATATTAAAGGCATGAGAGTAACTAAATGATGCAAAGTCCAAAGCAATTATGATCACAAATCCAGGTCCATGGGAAAAGGCTTTGTTTTAATAAAGGGGGAGGGGTAGATCTCTACAAAAAGTAGAGAGATATACTCTTTCCTCAGAGTATTTCCTGGTAGAAAACATAACCAGCAAACTAGCACTCCGAAGTCCAAGTTGTCAAGAAGCCTGTGTCTCTTATAAAGTGGGAAGAAACCACTAGACAATTCTGCTATTCTCTATGCTTAATGAAATGCTAGCAGGCTGCCCTGCTGTTCCCCCTATCTTATATTTCCAGGCCTTGCCACCTGTGCAACAAAAGCAAGCAATCTATTTAGAAGAGTGTTTTTCATTCTCTTAACTCTAAAGGTCTTTATTCTCAGCATGAGATTATTGCAACAACTTAACAAGCCATGTTTTCTCCCCCTATTTTCCTTTCTTTTCTTTTTGCACCTATGTCCTTTTAAGTCCATTCAGGCCTTAGGGAAACATTTAGTACTTAAGCTTTGGTTTTTCAAGATCAATCGGGTAGAAAATCTAACACAGAATGTGTGCACAAACGATAGCTCTGCACAATAGAGATGAACAAATAGCACAAAAAGAAAAGAAGAATATGAGTGTTCAGGGAGCAGGGCTGCACTTGAATTCAATTTCCCAACAGCAGACCTGATGCTTTTTCCCAAGATTCCCAGGTTTCAAATTGGTCATATATTGAGGACCCGTTACCTGGACAATGGGGGGAAATGGCAGTCAGTAATTATGATCTTGGTTTCTAGGTTGTTAGGAGACTAATATTAATCCTGAAATTGTATGAAGAATGTGTTCATCTGGCCATAATTGTATAGTCTTCTTGAAAGCATTTACCAGCAATGCTAATTTAAAGCAAATCACCCCAGGGGAGTAATTCTGAACTAGTAGGTTTGTCAATTTATTAGTTAACTCGGGACAGGTTCTCTAGAACAGAAATAACAACAGGAAACTCATAAAAAGATACAGGTATATATTTTCATTTTCTATCAGGTGAATAATTCAATATAACTATTAGCAGAGCACATATTGTTCTTTGAAAAACAAAGTGCCTGTGTTGGTTGGCTGGCAAAGGATCCTGAATGCTACTGAGTTACATGGAAGTAAAAAACATCTTGTGGTATTAACACCTGGAGATAATAATGCTGTTTTCAGAAAACACGTTTAATTTGAACAGACACATCGAAATGTTGTCTTTCACAGTGAAATATCTATGTAAAAGAATTATTCATACTACTCTCTCAATCTCCCTCAAAATAAAAGCATGGATTATAGGTGTCTTGTTTGTTTTTGTTTTGTGAGAGAAAAGAAAATTGAAAATCCCAAGAAGATTCTAAAAGTGTAACATCTTTAGAAAGAATACAAAAGAACCATAAGTGTTTGATTAAGCTTGCTTTTTAGGGTTATTTTTATTGTTCTCAGTGAAGATTATTCCGTCATTCCGGGTTTGTTCTTCTTCAATTGTTTGCTTATTCCATCAGAGTTGTCTAATAGGAAAAGGTAAATTTCTGAATTTTTGGAAATAAAATTTCTAAGTTTAGTTTTTGAGACCATGTATTTTTAAGATTTATAGAGAATGGTATGAAATTAGGTAATTTCATTGATTTCTGGGGTCAATGTTCCAATGGTCTATGTGTCTAATTTTATGCCAGTGCTATACTGCTGTTGAACACATGGTTGGTTTAGGAAATAACATTCTAGCAAATTTTATAGCTCTGGAGTTGGAAGAGAAGAATGAAAATATTCTCCAAAATGAGGTTGCTCTATTGGTTCATATGATTATGACGTTCAATTTGTCTCTACCCCTGATGACAATGATTTGGCATCTCAACATTAAGCACATACCAGCAAAAATGGAGATAGGATATTAACATAACCACTAAGACAAATAGTTCAAAAATTGAAAACTTTTACAAAAACCTTTCCCCCCATGAGTTGCTTTAAATGTTAAAATATATATTAGATTAAAGTTGCTGAAATAATTTTCGTATGTAGATAGCAGAAGGGTTGTATAGCAGGTTTGTTTGAAGAGAGTTGGGTGAGATTTCAAACCAATTTTGTTCCTTTTAGGGAGTAGATATGCATAAATATTTCAGACGATAGAATTGGCTCAGTCTCTCAGATGCTATTCATTCATGCTATAGTTGGATCATACTGTGAGCAACTGGTTTCTACAAGGCTATTTAAGAAGTAGTTGTAATCACATGTGCTTTTGTTAAATCAACTTAGTGCTTATGGTCAATATTCTAAATTCCAATTATTCCAATTATAAAAGCAGTTAAGTACTCATATATGTGTATATATTTATATTTGTATGAATTCCTTATATATTTTGGATATTAACCTCTTAGCAGTAATATGATTTGCAAATATTTTCTCCTATTTAGGATCGCCAAGTTGCCTTTTCATTTTATTGATTGTTTCTTTTGCCATGCAGAAGCGTTTTATTTTGAAGAAGTCCCACTTGTCCCACTTGTTTATTTTTGCTTTTGTTGCCATTTTTGCTTTTGGTATTGCATCCAAAAAATCATTGCCAAGATCAATGTCAAGGGGATTTTCCCCTTATATTTTCTCCTAGGAGTTTTACAGTTTTATATCTTACATTTAACTCTTTAATCTGTTTTGAGTTAATTTTTACAGGTGGTGTAAGATAGGGGACAAATTTTATTCTTTTGCATGTGGTTATCCAGTTATTTGAGTACTATTTATTGAAGAGACTATCTTTCCCCATTTTGTATTCTTGGCTTACTTGTCAAATATTAGTTGATTATATATGCATGAGTTTATTTCTGGGTTCTTGATTTTATTTCAGTGGTCTATGTGCCTAATTTTAAACTTTGGTCACTATAGCTTTGTAATATAGTTTGAAATCAGGAAGTTTGATGCCTCTAAATTTGTTCCTTTTTCTCGAGATTGCTTTGGGTATTTGGGGTCTTTTGCGGTTCCATGCAAAGTTTAGGATTGTTTCTTTTTCTATTTCTGTGAAAAATGCCATTAGAATTTTGATTGGGATTGTATTGAATCTGTAGATGGCTTTGAGTGGTGTGGACATTTCAACAATATTAATTCTTCTGATCCATGAACATGAGATATCTTTCATTTATTTGTGTCTTCAATTTCTTTTATCAGTATCTTATAGTTTTCTGTGAGCAAATCTTTCACCTACTTCGTTAAATTTATTTCTAAATATTTTATTGTATTTGATGCTATCGTGAATGACATTGTTTTCTTTATTTTTTAAGATAGTCCCTGTTAGTGTATAGAAACATAACTGATTTTTTGTATATTGATTTTGTATCCTGCAACTTTACTGAATTTGTCTGTTAGCTTTAACACTTTTTGGGTAGAGGTTTTACGGTTTTCTATATGCAAGATCATATCATCTGCAAATAGACTATTTTACTTTTTCCTTTCTGGCTTGGAGGCCATTTATTTCTTTTTCTTGCTTGAATGCTCTGGCTAGGACTTCCAGTACTATGCTGAACAAAGCTGTGAATGTGAGAACCCTGGTTCTGATCATGATCTTAGAGGAAACACTTTCAATCTTTCATTGTTGAGTATGTTAGCTATGGGTTTGTCATATTTGGTCTTTACTATGTTGAAGTATGTTCCTTTCATACATAGTTTGTTGACAGTTTTTATTATAAAAAGATGCTATATTTTGTCAAATGCTTTTTCTACATCTATTATGATCATATGATTTTTAATTATCATTCTATTAATGTGGTTTATCACATTTATTGATTTGTGTATGTTTAACCATCCTTGCATTCCAGGGGTGAATCTCACTTGATCAAGGTGCATTATCCATTTAATGTGCTGTTGAATTACATTTGCTTTTATTTTGTTGAAAATTTTTTCATCTATATCCATCAAGGATATATTGGCCTGTAGTTTTCTTATAATGTCCTTATCTGGTTTTGGTATTAGGGTAATGCTGACCTCGTAAAATGAGTTTGGAAATAGTCTTCTAAGAGAGAGTTGATCTTAAATATTTTTACCACACACAAAAGAAATTCATAACTAAGTGTAGAAATTAATATGTTAATTAGCTTTATTATTATAATCATTTCACACTATATATGTAGCAAAACATCACATTGTATATCTTTAATATATACAATTTATATTTGTCAAATATATTTCAATAAATATAAAAAAATGAGTGCAAAAATAATTGCTAAATAAAAAGCATGCAGTATAAGTAAATCATTATTATATTTATAAATTAAAAATACATCATCTTGACACTTTTGGGTTTAGTACCTAAAATTAATGTTTTTTTTCCTTAAAAAATGGAGATAACAGTTTGAGTCTATAACTAAAATAAACTAAAAAGCTATCATAACAATTTTGTGTAATAGTTCATGTTACTTTTTCCAGCTTGCTTGAACTGTGGTTCACATGTCAGTGAATGTCATTATCACTCCCCCGGTCATAAATTCTAGAAATCTAAGAATTATATTTGACTGCTTTCTATCCCAAATCCATCATTCCCAGTTTGCCATCCAATTCTCCTAATTTTAACTCATATCTGGGCCTTTTCTATTCCCACCCTCACTGACTTAGTTCACTTCAGCCTCCCTATATTGACTTCATTAAACTTTGACCTACATTGCTCCTAGAATAGTCTTTCTAAATACAGAATTTATTTCCTTGATTATCAATGTTGATGACTCCCTATTGTGCATAGAATTGGATCCAAACATAATTAGACACTAAACTTCTGAATCAGGACCAAGCCTGCCTTCCCATGATTATCAATCACCATGCTATTCTATAAACTTTACGCTTCAGTTGTATTTCTCTGAACATTGTAATTTCTTATTTTTAGGTCTTGGATTTCCCTTTTATGTTTCCTGAATTGACTTTTATCTCCTTCATTCAGAGAATTTAGTCTTATCTTCCAAAACCTTCTAAAACATTACATACATATAGGTTTGTCTCCATGATTCCCACAGGTAGAAGAATCAATCAACTGCTCTCCTGAATTAGTTTGTATTTCTTTATTATAACTTTTAATCTTTTTTTAATGTTTGATATACCATAAGAATGATCTCCTTGAGAAAAGGGACTAGGTTTTATTCATTTTTATGTTCTATTATCTAACATAGAGCTGGCAGAGGGTAAATAATCAGTAAACATTTGTTGGTTGAATTAATGGATGAATGAAAATCAATCAAAGTTGTCTAGCACTAGGTAAAGTTATAAAGCAAACAACAGGGCTTGTACCTCCAGCTATACACAGAAGGATTTTATGCTGCCTTATGCTGCCTTGGTATTACCCAAGTCTCTCCTTCTTGGTAGAGAACTCAAGTCCAGGACTTTGATATATCTTTTTCTCCAAAATTTAATTGATTGTGAAATGTAGTATTTAAAAGCTTGAGCTTTAGGATCAGACTGCCTGCAACCAAATTCTGGTCCCCTTATTCATAAACTTTGTGAATCTGTCAAAGTAATTTAATGTCCTTGTGCCTTAGTTTACTCATCTATAGGATGTTTAGTATAGAACCCATATCATGGCATTGTGGTAAATATTAAATGAGAAAATACACAGGAAGCAATTAGAATTGCTTCTGGCATGTACTCAAATACATTAATTTTTAGCTACTTCTAGTTGTTGCTTCTGAGTTTTAGTTAACTAGGGCTTTGTTGATCAGTGACTAGAGTGTCTGACAAATGCACCCCTACTGAAGACTGAATGATTCGAAGTAGTATGATGTTCTTTACTTCTTCATGACAATGTTTGATTTTAAATAGCATTAATAAGACATGCCAAAGAAATGGCTAATGTGAGGGAATTTCGAGTACTATGAAGATTTTTTGGTGAGGTTACTGAATACATCTTTTCCCATCAAATATCAATTTCCAACTTTAAGTATGTATTGAAAATTCTCTCTTTGCCCTATATAATGCTAACTACATACTGAGGGTTACAAGGGAAGAATGAAAGAAAAAGATAAAACTTTATTAAACATAATATAAATAATTTTTAATCTAAGCAACATAATATATTTTTGTGGAAGATTGAAATTTAAATATTATAGAAGTTCAAAGAGGGCATATAGTAGAGTTAGGATAATCATTAAAAGCTTCCTGGAGGCTAAGAGAGAACTATGATAGGTAGATTTAGGAATGGAGGACAAGAAACATGGAGGAAAGAAAAGGCACAGTATTGATTTGAGAGGACGCTTCTCTGTCTATTAAATGTATGAGCATTGCTGCCAGTAAAATCTCCTAGGGTACATTTGAGTTCCCATTTCTTATTCAGAAGTCTCAAGATGAAATACCAGTTCTTTCTTAACCTACATATTTCCTTCAAATATCAAATATTGGTTACTGCCATGGGACTACAGAGGGTGGAAAATGTGTAAAGAATACTATACAGGAAATGGATTCATGTTTTACTAGTGGTGAACAGAGTGAGTAGCAGGAAAGAGATGAAGATTTGATCATTTGTCTTCAGAGGCACCTTTAAATGCTGAAACAATGAGTATCGATAATGAAGATTAGTTTGCAATGTTATGTGTTGATTTTTCTGGACATATAGTGCATTTTTTGCTTACCCGTTCATATAGAATCTTTATGTGTTCTTTGTTAGAACTTTTATCCTCCTTATATCCTAAGGATAATCTATCAGTGCAAAATGAGTCTAGAAATGAGCATTTACTTCTAAAGGATTACTTAGCAACTGAAGTGAATTGTCTTCTGTACGTTTATTGGCCCTGAGATGCCTTTAATAATCAGGAAATGCCTTGCATTGCCATAATTATTGCTGAAAATTATTAATGGGTGAGAAAATCATCTAGGTCTTCCATAATTCTGACTACATATATCATCTGTTTATATTAGACTTTCCCTATCAATATAGAAAATGTCTTTGCTGGTATAATGAAAAAATCACATTTCATCATAGTCTTCCTTCCAGATGACATTCTGATTTTTCTTTGAACATTCTTGTTAAAGGCTTGGGAATTAGCATAAACTGATAGCCTTATATTAGGCATCTGAAAAATCTATTGCAGCATAAGCAATAGATTACCAGTTATATCAAGCAGGACATAGCATTTCATCCAACATCAAAAAGAGGACCATCATTTTATAGAAACTTTATAAGAAAGAAATATAAAGATAAAGCTTCTCAGTTCTCCATGCTTGAACGTGGGCTTTAAACCGTATTAAAATGACATATTTGATAGAAAACTGGAGGCACAGGATTGCAAGTTTGACAGCCCTGAGTTTGAGTTCTATTTCCACTTATACTGAGCCCCTCATTGGTAAAATAGAATTAAATAAGCCAACGTGTATAAAGTGCTTAGTAAATAACATTAGTCAGGTGGCAGGGACTGACATATAGTGATCTCTGTCTACATATTCATAATTTATTTTGTGATTAACAGCAACCACTTATAACATAAATCACTTTCCAACATCTCTTTTACTCATTTGATCCTCAGTGAAGAGTGAAAATGCAGTTGGCAAAACTCTCGTACAAAAGCCTAACTGAAGACTTTACTGAAGTGTTCCCATTTAGAGCTTCTTAACCAGCAGGGCAGAGATACCTTCATTGTTTAATGTATTCCTTTTATTCCTGTGTACTATGTACTCCAAAGCTTCATGGAGATGGGTTTCTAGTTATTATAATTCAATGACCTTTGGAACTGATTAATATCTCCTCTATGTTTCAGTCAGTAAAATTGAAATATTTATACTAGCTATTGCAACATGATCATAAGGATAAAATAAAATTATGTTTAGTAATAACTAACACAGTTGGAATACTTACTCTGTACCAGTCATTGTTCTGAGTATTCTACGTATATTAACTCTTCTATCCTTCTTTAAACCTTTTAAGGCGGGCACTACTATACATCACAACAGAGCAGTTGCAACATCTTCCTTTTCTAATTCATCTTATAAATTCTAGCTAAGCATCTACATATTTAGCCACATATACACAAAAGTCAGATAACTTAACGACATCGCTGAGATACGGGTTGAGATGACCTGGCTCCACACAACACTGACGTCTCAGAGATTTTGATAGCACTTTGCAAATAGTAAATAACGAGAGACTGGACTGATCATGTACACATTAGCTTTCTACCTGTGGGTAAGAGAGGTCCAAGTGGATTGGGTATTTCCACTTGGAACTCAGTGAGGGAAGGAATCAGAGGCTGGTTTTAATTTCGTAATAGGGATTTGAGGAAGTTATGAAATGCAGTCATCTGGAGAATAAGCTGCAAAAATGTGGAATTGACAACCAAAATTTTATGCAGCAGAACTGGAAACATGTATCATTTATTTGTTCAATCATTTATTCACTATCAGGTATTATGCATTTTTTGTGTGTGTGTGTTAAAGTACCTACCTGTCTAGTGAGGAAGACAAGTGTTGGTTGTTGTTCTGCCATCTATTATTGGCATGAACTTGAGTGAGTCACTTAATTGCTCTGATCTTCTGTCTCCTCATTTATAAATGAGAATAAAACCTCTTACATTCCAAGGCTTCTGTGAATATTAGAGGTGGACTATGTAAACTGCTTGAAACAAGTTGTCTTTGAGTAAATAGCTGTTAATGTTATGAAGGTGGAGTATGGAGAGAGATGAAGTTGGAGAACCAGATTGCACACTCTAGTAAGGATCACAGGGAACCACTGAAGAATATTCAGCAGGGACACACAATAATCAGGTTTTCACATTAGGAAGTTCACCTTGGTAGCAGAGTGAAAGTTGAGCTGAACAGGGACTAAGCTGAAAGACAGGACATTTATTAGAAGATATTTAAAAATGGAAGATGAGGCTTACAAGGTAAAGAGACATTGTGGACTTGGAATAGAGACTAGAGAAATTTGGAAATGGAATAAATTTTTCTTTATCTTAAACAGTGTTCTTTTATAGAGTTTAAAAAAATGGAATTGTAGGGGAAACCAAACATGAAAACAAACAATTTTTTTTTGGCAGGCAAATCCTACTTAGACCATTTCTCTTGGTTTTGAGGCAGAAGAAAGATAGGTGTCCTGGATGTTAATTTTCTGCCTTTGAGCTCTCTCCATCTCCACTTGCCAAGGGTCAGTAGAGATCACTTCCACAACTTCTTTGTAGCACGTTCATCGCCACATTGCACTTGTTTTTTTATGACTGTCTCCTCCAAAAGATGGAGAGCTCAATGAATAAAGAGTGTCTTTTTCCAATAGCCAGTATTTAGATAATGTATGGTTGAGAGCAGGTATTCAAGTAAATATTTGTTGAATAAATGAATGAGTAAACACATGAGAGCATAGTGGTTAATTATAAGATCCCTGGAGTAAGGCTGATAGGTTTTGAATCCTAATTTCACCACCAATTATTAGCAGGATAAAAACCTTCTAAGCTTGACTCCTCATCTATGAAATGGAAATTCCAATATCATAGTGTTGCAGTGAGGTTAAATGATACGAATATATGCAAAGTACTTAGTCACACAATAAGTATCTATTTAATTAAATGAGATCTACCAGTATTACTATCAATATTATTATCATAAAGGCAACTGAATTCTTAATTCTTAACCATTTCTCCCATCCCTCTACTCTCTATTGTTTAATATAACTCTGATGTGAAAAATCAAATGAATGGAACTGACGATTATATTGACTAAACTTGTAGAACAGTAAAATAGATTGATTTTTCTTGTCTTTTATTAATCCAGCTTACTCTCTCACTCTCTGCCTCTATGCAATCAAAGACCTAGCATATATTTGCATTTATATTTCTATATATCTATATATAGTGTATATATGTATATAAGATACACACACACATACACATACATCTAAGATATATATATATATATGTACACATAAACACACATACTCATCTTCTATATAACCTATGTGACCTACATATCATATATCATATATAGGAGGTATATATGCATATATTCACATCTAGGAGATATATATATATGTATATATATATATTTCCTATGTAACTTATATGTCCTATATATATTTAGATATAGATATTTTCTTGCCATAGACATATATTACAAAAGGAAGTTCAGCTCATTGCTAACCCAGAAACAGAAGCAGCGTGACCTTATCGAGGTAGTAAGGCAAGCGGCTGTCTTTGAAGAATTAGACCAATGTAAGCAGGAGTCGCTGGGACAATTGGAAAGTAGTTTTCACAGCTTTGTTTTCTTACCAACTGACCAAACATGAATGATGAAATTCAATACATGGCAAGGGCTCTCTTTTATACCCTCTCTCTAGCACTTTTCATGTTTCCAAATAATTTGTTTGAGAAGTGCACTTTGTGCTTTTTATTAAACATGTGATTGAGCTGGATTTCTCTATATTAGGAGACTTAATTTACCAGTGAACTATAGCTTAAAATTGGCCATCTGGAAAAATAAACTCCTCAACAGCCATATAATTTGTCTTTTGTCTGGCTTCAGGCAGTGGATTTGGGGGGATTAGTATTGAGCAAACAGCAAGCCGCGCTCTCCTGGCTCTTTGAAGCCCTCTCCCTTCTCTAAAGGGGCATCTTGCTAAGTTACAAGTTAACAAATGGTTCTTACTCTTATAATGCCTTTGTCAATGCTATGTATATATGAACCTAACTTTCAATAAAACAAAACGGCTTTCCTTTTCTACTTGGGGAAGCAATGCCATATGGACCAAAGCCTAAGGTCAGAAAAAGCATATTGCCTGGCACGCAGGCCAACACACCAGCTGGGCCCTTGCACCAGAAGGTGAGGGGTGGCAGGTGGGGACCTTTCTCTTTCAGCTCATAATGCTTACCCCCACCCCACACCCCACCCCAATTTACTAACCTGGTAGTTTGAGAAATATCATAGGATGTAATTCCCATGTTTTACTAAAACTAATTGTAATTTTTCTCCCAAAGCTTAAATACCAGGTAATTAAAAAAATCTCAGCATTAAGAAGCAGGGCTTGGCAAGCCAGTGTTAAAAAAAAACTGTTTGCTCAGATAAACATCATAGTTCTTGATAACTTGTACGTGTTACAGTTCCAAGTAAAGTTTTAGAATCATTCTCCCTTTTCCTTTCTTTTTCTTGATAAGGAAGCAGTTAGAGGGACATCCTAGTTGTGGTCAAAATGTGGGCTAACAGGTCAGATAGACCTGAGTTCCTGGCCTAGTTCTGCCACTTATTAATAAAATGACTTTGGCTAAATTACTTAACCTTCCAAGTCTTACATTTTCCATATGTATAATGGGGATATTATAACTAATAATCATGGTATCTATCTCATATAGTTATGGTGATTACATGAGATAATGTAGACATGTGAAAGTGTTAACATAGGTCTGGCAAAAGTACTCAAAAAATTTAAAAGATAAAATTACTTAGGACAAATGTACATTTTTAGGCTCACACCACACACTCTCATAGACTGTGGTAGGTTTTTAATATAATAATTATACCTACCTTTCATAGTTGTATTCTGTGGCAAGACTAGGCCAAGGACTTCATAGCTGCTATCTGTGATACAGGAATTGTTGAAACTCAGAGAAGTTAGCTAGTATTTCCAAATTCACTTGTGGAGTCATGATTTAAATCTGATGCTCAGACTTTTTGCTTTTGTCAAATTATTAAATTCTTCACTATAGGAAAAAATGTAAAATAGTGACTCAATAATTTCATATCATTTCTCACAACCTTCATAGAACAATGGTCACAAGCAGGCAGTGCCCTTGCTTATTTCTTCTTCACACGTATGCTTAGTGTCTTTATCCAAGTCGTGTGAAAGAAACCAGTTATCTTCAGATATTCCATCAAAGACAAAAGCTGCTGTGTTCTACAACTCAGTATAAATTTCCTAGGGCTGCTATAACAAAATACCACAAACTGAACACCAGAAATGTGTTGTCTCACAGTTCTGAAGGCTAGAAGTCTGAAATCAAGGTGTTGGCAGTATTGGTTTCTTCTGAGGGTTGTGAGGAAGGCTGTTCTAAGCCTTTCTCTATGGGTCATAGATTCTCCCTGTTTCTCTTTATATTGTCTTCCCTCTACGGTATCTCTGTGTTTAAGTTTCCCCTTTTTATGAGATCACCAGTGAGACTGAATTAGGGCCCACTCTAATGACCTCATTTTAACTTGATTACCTCTGTAAAGACTCTAGTCTCAAAATAAGGTCAAATTTTGAGCTACTGGAGGATATGAATTTGGGAGGGACACAATTTAACTCATAACAAATTAATTAGTGGGACTATGCCTTGCCCGCTGCAAAATTTAATAAGTGTGTGTTGAATTAGAATGAACACTATCAACCTCATCTTTAACCTCAAGGTCATTTTATTTTGCTTTCACTCTTTTCTGTTACCTGTCATCCCACCAAACCCACCAAACTTTAGTCCTTTCTATGCAAATTCTTTTTATTTGGCACTTTCATTTTCCTTTATAACTTTTTAGGCAAATTCTTTATTATACTATGCAACAGAAAATGTAGTTCTGTAGTAAAAAATGTTGTTTGTTATCCTGGAGCATTCTCTCCAAAAGGCTCTTCCTTGTTGTGACAACTTACCTCCAAAATGCCAAACACATGTTTCTGTTTTTTTCATTTTTCATTTTTTTTTTTTAAGTTAGAGGCAAGATTTTTCAACTTTAGCACTATTGACATTTTGAGACAGATAATTCATTGTAATCTATGTATAGATGTGAAAGTTGGACAATGAAGAAGGCCGATAAGAAAAAAGATTAATTCATTTGAAATATGGTTAGAGGAGAGCTCTGGACCTGCAGAAAGACCAATAAGTGGATTCTAGAGCAAATTAAGCCTGAAACATCGCTGGAGGCAAAAATGACAAAACTGAAACTGTCCTACATAGGGCACAACAGGAGAAGCCAGGGTTCTTTGGAAAAGATAATAATGCTGAGAAAAATAGAAGGCAGTAGGAAAAGAGGAAGACCCATTATGAGCTGGATTGAAGCCACAAAGGAAGCCTTAGGTAGGGCTGAGCAGGGCTGTTGAGGACAGAACATCATGGACATCACTCATTCACAGGGTTGCCGGGAGTCAGAGCTGACTCAATAGCACATAACACAATTCTTTGTTGTGGAGGGCTGTCCTGTGCATTGTAGGATATTAGCTGCATCCCTGGCCTCTATCCAGATTCCAGTATCACTAGCCTAGTTGTGACAAAAATGTGTCCAGACATTGCTAAATGTCTATTGAAGGTGAAGCAGAATCATCTCTGTTTGATAACCACTGAGATAACGTGAGTATAAAAAGGCTAAGTATGGCAGATGGTAGGCACTCAAGAAATGAAATTTTCCTTTTCTAACATTTCTACAACTTTGGATACTCTCCAAGTCTCTGTTTCAGCCTCTTTATTTCCAATAAATGTTGTCCATTAAAAATGAATAACATCTTAAAGCTTTCAGTTCATCCAAGTTGTGTCCCAAAGATTTCTGTTGATATCTCTTCCAGGTCTTTTTAATGCCCTCCTAGACATTTCCATTAGATTGTCTAACGATCACCTTAAAATAAGCACATCTAAATGAAACTCACAATTTTATCCACTCAACAGAATTTCCTTTTGTAGTTTCATTATTTTAAATAACTGAACCACTTTTCACAGCTAGATAAAATTGTGAGGTGTAAGTACATATATAGCCTCTTAAGTGTTGTTGTCCAAGGTAGACCTATTTTCATATTCCACCACTTATTATGGGAAAGTCATGTAAGCAATGTGAGCCCATTCATACATACATAAGTATAGTTTTGAGGCATAGAGATAAGATATAAGAAAATGACATACTTACTATGGCTTTATAACTGTCAGAGAGCACTAAGAGAATAATGAGGCAAACAATTACATATAGAACAATTTTTCTGCTTACATCTGAAAGCTGATGCAATGAGTAACATATTAAAAAAGCATCAAAGCAGGTAGGTAAAAGGGATGGGTTCCTAGAGAAAAAATAAGATTCATTAAGCATATGTGCAATAACATGTACTAGTTATTTATCATGTATTTATAGAGTGTCAGGAACAATCTGAACTTTCAAAGTATGGAGATGACCTACTTTTAGGTAAATGATATCCTGCCTGGGATTCAGAAATTCCCCCAAGCCATGTTGTGACAGAGGGTCCAAACATCTGCTAATGCCTATTTCATTAGTAAGATAATCACAATAGCATATCTCATGGCCATCATGGTAGCCTGGACTGGAGAATATTAAAATATCAATGGGATTCTAGAAGACACTCTTTTTTTTCCAGAATGGTTAAAACTAGTTCTCAGGTTTTGGTGGAAGCAAATGAGTATTCAAAATAATTCACAGATTTTTTCTGGAAAAATCCTAATTATTCTAAGAGCTGACTCTTCTTCCTAACAAAGTGAGCACAGGTTAGCTGGGGCCCAACTCCACACATTCCCTGTATATGGGGGAGATACACAGGGAAAAATCAGTAATGTCCTGAGGTGGCTTAGAATTCAGGCTTAAATATCATCTAAACAGGGAGAAGAGAGGAAGTTATAGGCCTCGTAGGGGAGAGTAAATGATTTTTAGGAAAGATGAATGGGACCATAGAAGAAAAGATTTGAGGTATGATACTTTTTGACAAAGTTTGTCTGGGTGTGTTGCTGATTTCTAGTCTCCTCTCTTATGACAAAAGCCAATCTTCCCTGGTTGATGAAATTCTTGAGGGTGAGATTTATGACAATTGAGTTTCTTTCTCAGTATCTGTCTTTAGGCGGATAAGATGAGTTCAGCAAAAGCCCTTCCCTGCATTTGCTGTTTTTCAAGTGCCTACAGTTCAAAATTATCAATATATCAAAGTGACATATTTTGGGTTGGCATGTCCTGAATTCTTACAGTCATATTTTAGGATAACATACTCTGCTGCCCTTTACAACTCTACTATATTAAATTCAGAAACTAGAATGATTGGCGAACTACTTGTCCAGTCTGAAACTAGGTGTCCTCTAGGAAGCGAGGCCACCATCTGGAGCTCAGAGTTCTAGCCTAATTACCAGTTCTCTACAGTGGTCCCCAGCATTTTTTTTTTTGTACCAGGGACAGGTGCTCCTATGAGAACCTAATGCCTGACGGATGATCTGAGGTGGAGCTGAGGCGGTAATGCTAGCACTGGGGAGCGGCTGAGAATATAGATGAAGCCTCACTTGCTGGCCTGCTGCTTACATCCTGCTGTGTGGCCCAGTTCCTAGTAGGCCATGGACCAGTAGCATCCATGGCCTGGGAGTTAGGGACCCCTGCACAGACCCCATATACAGTGCTTATTGCCACGTGCAAGCTTTAAGAAATTTTTAAATCCAGAAGATAATAGTGTCCACTCCTCTTCAGTGCTAAGAAGGACTCATAGAAGACTGTATCTTTTGCTTAAATAAGCAAGAGAATGACATGGTGAAATTGCCCCACAAGCCCCTAATGCATTTGGGGTAAATCTTCAGAGGATTCACTAAGAGGAAAACTTCATTCTGAGGTACAAGAAAGAGTTTCTGGAGGGAGTAAGATTTGTTTGAATCCGTATACTGATGGATTTCTCAAATGGCATTGGGGATGAGGGTTTGCTGAGTAGCTGAGAGTAGGGAGAATAAAAAGGCTGCCTTTCTTGTTACATGCAAAAGCCTGTCACTTAATAGGGTATGTGCCGGATTATTTTTCTTTCATGCATCGGTGCTCTGTTTGCTGAAGGTGTTGTGGAAGTTGTCAAGAGATAAATTCAACTGTTTATGAGAATCATTATGTGGTTCTGTGTTTATTTCCCTGGCACCCTCCAAGATCTATAATTTGGAGCTGAACAGCTGTTTTCTGGTGCTTGCAAATGAAAGTATTTAAATATGTCTGAAACACATTGTTTAGAAAGTATACACAAAACAGGGTGTTTTTCTACCATTAGGAAATCTGTAAGAAGAAGGAAAGGAAATTTTATCATTTGACTACTGCTAACATTAATTGTGTGACTAGGATAGTGTTACATTCTCTCAGTGCTGGTTATAAAGATGATAATTAAGTGGGCAGACTTCTGACCAACTTAGAAGCATTTCTCCTTCTCAGATTTCAGCTACTACTTCCCCTAAGTGGGAGTTGGAAAAGCTAAATAAGATCTTTGAAGCCACACAATGTCTGGTCTGTCTTGGCAAACTGTGTCGTAATATAACTGACATTATAGCAGGAATCAGGAAAATTCATGTCAGAAACAATACAATTCCACGTTTCTTTTATTGCAGGGAACAGAATGTGCATCTCCATAATCCTGGGCAACCACCTCTCCACTGACTACAGAAAGTGACGGCTGAGTTAACTGTTGACCTGAAAGTGATATCAAAATGGCTGTCATGCAGTACCAGTATATCAAAGTAATATTAATTTTAATTCAAAGCGATACACTCTAATATTTCTTTTTTCTTCCGCCTACACTCCCAGCAACATATCTCACAACTCCTAAAATGACATTTGGTCTGGTTCTCCAACATATTAGTGAATGGGAATCAAAGCCTAATAATTGTCCGGGTGGGTTAGCATCTATTAAGCACTCATCTGTGTTTATGTGTTTAGCTGAGAAGCCATTGCACTCTCATTTTCTATGAAGAGCATTTCTATATCCTTCTGGTTATCTGGCAAATAAAAGATAAGAAAAAAGAAGCCAGGATTGCCATATTTTATTGTATAAAAACAAAAAGATTGTCAAGACTTCCCTGTGAATTTGTGGGATAAAAGTATACAGATACAATTACCCTTCTAATAAACTTGCTTAAACTCCCGAGGTTGCCCCAATGACCCCTTTCTTTTGAATTGGGGAGTTTCACCTCTAGATCATTTAGCTGGGGTATAGCCCACTCTTACATGGCTTTCAGTCCTGAAGATTCCTGATACATCCTGAAGGCATCAGATCACCTTATATCCAGAACCGCTTACCAAGACCTGAGAAAAGTTCACTTAATGAAAGTAATCAGTTTGAGAGCCTCTGCATCCAGACCCATTTCAGACCAGTGTCTAAGACGGCAAAATGTCAAATGCTAGGCTGACCAATATCGTGCTAAGGCCTGACCGACCCCTTTAATCCAAAAGCGTGAGCTTAAAAGAAAGAATCCAGAGAAAATCATTACTTCCTCAAATCTGATTGAAGGTTGAAAGGGATCAAGGGAAATTTCAATAGCTTGGAAACTAGTCCCCAAGGAAAACAAAGAATAGGGCTTGGAAGAAAAGAAAGGAAGACTCAGCGATTAGCTCCCCCTGTGGAGAGAATCTCTGCCACTTGGCTTCCTTTGATGAGATTATAGGCTTCTGAAACTCACTCCCACCAGGAAGGCAGACATGTTGAAAGAACATCCTTCTAAATAGGCAAGGAACACATTCCTCATTCTTAGGAAAGCACACTATATTGCTCTCTGGAATGACTTAATCATATTTTCCTCATGAGGCCAGAGCTTTGCTTCAAGAGGTTCTGAACCAATCTGGTCTATGATGAAGTTTAGGTTTACTTAGGGGAAGTTGTAAGAATTCCAGATAGCTAAATTATTGTATTTTTACTTATATACAATATTCCTCAATGGGGTAGAGAGACCTTAATGGTCTCACATTTCTTGATCTTGATATTGTTTCAATTGCATTTTTCCATAGTTCCCTTCTTGCCCTCCTTCCAATGAAGGAGAATCTCAGCTAACTTTTTATTGATTTGGATACCATAACCTAACAAATAACTTTGGACCCCTTTCTTTTTGTATGTCTTCAACTCTCACTACAATCATATACTCCAATTAATACTCTCGTAATTTAAGGTACTTTAGTTTAGAGTTAAACTTCCCAGCCTAAGCTGGAAGCCTTTTTCTTGACTTATGGACATTATGCCTTTCTTAGAACCATCAGTGTAAGGGGAACTTCTTGGTTGACTTAAATCCGTTTGGTACATGTATTCTTTAATTCACCATCTTCTACATACACTTTCCCCTCATTTCTCTGCTCATCTCAATCTCATATATCTTTCCAAGCCCTCCTTAAATCTTATCATTTTTTTAACAACTTCTTAGACTAAAGATGATCATATAAATTTGTAAATCCAGCAGAATTTAGTCAATTAAAACCCAAAGAGAATGCAGAGATGGTCTAACATAGTGTCCTCATTTTACAGATGTGAGAACTGAAAATAAGGGAGGTTTGATAGGAAACCAAGCCATATCCTACATTTTGACATCCTCTGTAACACAGCCATGAACAGTTTTTTTTTAACACTGCAAATATGTTTATATTTTTTCTCCCAATTACAACCTTTTTGAAGGCAGTGATTATAATGTCTATGTCTGTATTTTGAATAGTGTTTCATACATACTGAGTTGTTCTAATTCAGTGCTGTCCGATAGAAATTTCTACAATGGTGTAAGTGTTCTATAATATTTGCATTGTCTAATTTGGCAATCACTAGCCACATGTAGCTTTTGGTCATTTAAAATGTGGTTAGAGCATCTGAAAAATTGAATTTTAAAACTTATTTTAATTACCTTACATTTAACTTTACATAGCTACATGTTGCTAATGACTACCATAATAAACACTGCAAGTGAAGAAAAATTAGAGTACATTTGTGGATTTGATAATGTTTTAATATTGTTTAAAATAGAGATTTAGAGATGAAAAGGGCCAAGTCTCATAACTTCAATTAAGACCCCCAGAAAAGTAAAAGCATTGGTTCAAAGTCACATGATTATTAGGAACAGAGCTGGCACCTATACCTCCTGGCTATAGTTTTTCTTTTTATTATTATTTTTTCTTTCTTTACCATAATATGTTGGGGAAAGTGGGAGGAAGAATCAGGTAGTAAGTGGAAGGGAAAATGAACGGTAATTTAAAAAAATATGATGAGGATGAATGGGGATTATAGATTAGGAAGACGAGAATAAAGGAAGACTTACAAAAGTAGAGAAATTTATCAATATCCAAGAATGGAGATAAAGAAAAGAAAAACATCAAAAGCTCATACTTTGATCCATGATCCAGTATAAATGAAGAATTCTCTTTTAAATGCAAAACAATGTTACTGTAATAAATCAGGGACCATTGCATAGGTGTACCTAGGATGACATAAGGAAAAGAGCTTAGTGGTTACTGAACCATGACAAAGCCCTCATACTAATGAATTACATTCCTCAAAACCTTTGTCAAATCAATCAAAGAAGTCTCTCAGAATGAGCATGGAATGTTAACATCTGGTTAACCTAGTGGAGATAACAGTTTCGTCCAAAGCCTTAGTTAGTCAAGCTCTTATCCTTCCCTGTAGTTCCTTGATTCCACTTTATCCTTTCTCTTACTTTGCAGCTGTTCAATGAAGGAGGGACCTTTCTGAAGAGTGTTGGATTTAATGGCATCTAAAATACCTGGGAAGTAGAAAACACTGGTGAGAGTGAATCGTTTGGAAGCCTAACGAATGCTCCAGATGGTCCTTCTCCATAGAGTCTTGATAATCTCAGCAGCTTCAATAACCTTTCAAGAGAAATAATTTGCATAGTAACTGTAGCCTATCATTAAATAAGGGAAACAACTAGTTCTCTAAAACTCGGCAATATTCAATACCGAATGTTACAATCTTTTGTTTTGTAGTATTTCATATTTCATAGAAGGAAGGAAAAACTAAGACTAAAATCTGTAATTATGATCTGTAACATGCATTTTATTTTTTTGTATTCTTTCCTATTCTGGCAGGAAAGTGAAATGACACTGAGATTTCTCCAGGGTGTGTGGAACATTAATTTCTTACTGATTTAATGGTTGTTGAGTTAGGCCACATACGTAGTGAGCTTTTCTTTTGCATCTTGAATGTTACTTTCTCTGTTGACAAAATCATAAGCTTGGGTTAGGATGTTATTCATTTGGGATTGTAAGGTGGGGATCAATCATTGTTCCCTTCCAAATCTCATTTTCTCTCTCTTCTTCCTACCCATTTTCTTCTTTTGAGGTTCCCTATTTCTTATTAGTACTATTAACCATCTTGGTCAACTGCATGAGAAGTCCGTTGGGCATTCTGACCATCCGTTTTTTCATATGCCTGACCTCTACATGATTGCTCTATCAAGCAGCTTTCCACAGTATCTTACATTTAAGTCTTTCCTTTTCATTTTATTGCCTCTATTTTAAACCAGAGTGCTGTTAGTTTTCTGTTTTTCCTGTCACCAGTACAAGCTATATGCTGTCCCTTAATGAATAATTCTAAAGATCAGGATTAATTGAGCCATTCTATAGCTCAAAAGCTTTCAATGGTATGAGGTACTTAAAAGGAAGAAGGAAAGGAGGAGGTGAGGGAGAAACAGGAAAAAGAAAAAGAAGGAGGAAGTTGCCAATGAAACAAAATAAGAATGCTAAGAAATTTTACTACATATAAGACTTGAACATACAGTACTGATGGCAAGTCAAATCAATGGGAAACTATATTTCATGCAATTCTTGCAAATAAGTGCTTTAAAATATTTAAGTTGGATTCTTCTTACCTTCCAAAATGTACCAAAATAACTTTCAGATTGATTAGAATGTTGAACAGAAAGAAAATTCTAAAAATACTTGAAAAATATGAGAAATAATTATTTAATGTCGACTGGAAAGATTTTTCTAAATAAAATATAAGCAAAAGAATAAAGAATAATGTAAAGGTAAGCATTAAAAATCCAATGAAAAACTCATTCTCAAAATTGAAAAGCAAATGATCATCTAAGAAAAAGTATTTCCATTGCACTAATTAATAACCTTCATCTAATTTTGATTTACCCTAAGGAAAAAAAAGAAAAAATATTTCAAAGATCTATAGCATATAAAGTGTGAGTGTATTTAAAATATCAAGATCTCTTACAAATCAACAGGGAAAGGAACACTCTAATAGAAAAATTTGCAAAGATTATAGAGAGGGAATTCATGAATATAAATGACCTACATCATGAAAATAAAGACATCAGACCTATTGTGCTTTTTTCCTCTGTGGTTCTTCCATTGTTTTAAGCTTATAAAATCCCCCCTCATTTCAAGATTAGTCAGTGATATTTTTTCTAGTTTATGTTTTTTGGTTTGCATTTAATATCTTAATTCACTCCATTTATTTGGACTTATGCTCTGAGTTATTAGAGTCAATTTAATTGTAATCTTTTTCCTCTTTCCTAGATTGTAAGCTCCTTGAGAACAGGAACAATGTGCTAATTTATTTTTGTGGACCC
Organism: Pteropus alecto; assembly: GCF_000325575.1. Taxonomy (NCBI): domain Eukaryota; kingdom Metazoa; phylum Chordata; class Mammalia; order Chiroptera; family Pteropodidae; genus Pteropus; species Pteropus alecto. The sequence goes on along the minus strand of NW_006433716.1, from coordinate 3,769,017 downwards.
TGCAGCATGTAGCCAGCAGACAATAGTCAACACATGAAAGGTGGAGAGGGAGGATCAGAGAAATTTTGAGAGAGGAAGCATCTTTTGAGTTTAGTCTTAAAAGTCTGAAACATTTTCATGATACAATTTTTTTTCTTTTCTGTATCTCTTTTGGGTTAAACATGCCTTAAAGGTAAACTAGTAGAACACGAGAGAAAAGCGTACTGAAAAAAAGAGAAACAAAGTTGTGAATACTGATACTAGTAATCACATATGTCACTCTGAGCCTCAATTCCTCATCTATAAAGTAGATATACTGATTATTACTTTCATGCTTATCAGGAAGATAAAAACCCTCATTTCTGAAGTGATCAGCATATTGATTCCATTTGCTTCGTACTCCTTCCTTTTTCTGCTATTCTGGAAGGTACACTTAGCATCTCTTAGCTCCCTTTTCTGTAATGAAGCAAAAATGTGGTATATATATATATAAACATTTTGTAACATAGCATTTTTAAAAAAGCATAAAGTACTATTAATAAAAAGTTTTGGTTTGTATTTAAGTGTAAATTTCTTTTTATACTTTTGTTAATGATCAGTTGAAAGGATGTGATGTTTGGGTGAGAAAGTTCAGAGTGGATAAATAGAGGTAAGAAAACAGAACCAAGTTAAATGTGAAAAATAGTAATTACAAATTCTAATGCATTGGACTTATATAGTACAAATGGCATGAATTGTGGGGTCAGGCAAACATGAGTTTGAGTCTTGGCTCTGCCACAAACTCTCTGTGAAACTGTGGGCAAGTTACTTGTCCTCATTAAGACTCAGTATCTCTACCTATCAAGTTGGAATTAATAGCATTCCCATAGCAGGGGTGTTGCGAAGATCAAGGAAATGAGTAAATGAGAGCATAAGGTATATAATTAATATTTGATAAACGCTTCTTTTTTTGCTTCTTTTCTTTTTTCTCAAAATCTGATTCATCATAGTAGCTATCCTGATTCATCATAATACTTCTGTGTGTTTATATGTTTAAGAGACTTGAATATGATTTATTAAGTAACTAGCCAACTACCAGTAAGCGACTTAGGCCTGAGGGAGAATAGATCCTATTTTTAAAAGTGCACTCAGTCTTGATCCTCATGTTTGCAAAAGGATTTTTGGATCCATGTATGTCTCATGACACAGTCTAAATTTCTATGCGTATTCAGTTAATCATCTCAGTTTGTCTTGCAGGCACACAGCCATCATTTCACTCTTATGAAGACTGAGAACATTGTGTACCAATTCCTTTGTTATTGCCACCTGCTTTTTAAATTTGTGAGTTGTAAAATGTAGTATTACATATATTCCTGGGAAATTTTTTCCCACTGAGAGCATTTAAGTTGAATGTTTTTTTAATAGTCTGGAGAAGAAGACATTGGTAATAAAATAAAGCATTTGAAATTTTAAAAATAAGCAGTATATTTATAGTGATATATAGAGATGTTATTAGTGATTAAGTGTAGTATTATTCTATAATATACCTAGAGTGAAAAAATGTTAATCATTACAGCTTAGCATTTTTTCTAGTTACTTTTATTTTTTAATAAAAGAATGCTTATATTTTAGAATGATTAAAGTATGTCCTACTATATTTGCATCAGTTTATTCTGTGTAATAGGATATAACAGAGTACTTATATTGCTGTTTTGCCTTTAAAATTGTTAGTTAAGAAATATGATTCTAGCCTCTCTTATATTCTCATTAGATATGGTCTTGAATGAAAAGAGGCAACCCTCTTTTTCTTCAATGATAAAACACTCTGCACACCATTTTCCCTTTCTTTTCTAGGTTATAGAGATGTGGGTTTGCTGTTTCGTTTACCTCTATCCTAGATCATAACTATCTTGCTAGATTCAATAATTGAGTAATTAGCCAACATGTCTTAACTTCCGATTTATTTCTGTTAGAGAAAAAGTTTAATGTTTGTTTTGAGTCTACTATACTAATATATGCACTTTATAGAAATTATCTCATTTAATTGCTTAATTTAAGTTTAAGATTAGGTGATATATGTTTGATTGTTCTCATTTTAGAGCTGAGGAAGAAAGTCTTCATAAATTATCCCATATTCTTATCTAATAAGTGAGTGGAAATTATAACCTGGATATGAATAGCTATAAACATAAATTATTGGACTTTTACAGTGATTTGTAAGAGTTCTTACATGGCCTTTTTTTAATGACTAAAAGATATGTAAGGATAATGATTCATTCTTCTTTTATATCTGCAAATAGAAATTACAGGTGGAAGATCAGGCTTTTGAGGAGAGAGGTGAAGAGCTTGGCTTTTGATACGCTCTTTTTCAGGTGTCTGTCATATGTCCAGGTGGAGCTGGATATATGGGACCTAATCGAGAGAGAGAGAGAGAGAGAGAGAGAGAGAGAGAGAGAGAGACAGAAACCAGGACTGGAGACAGAGGCTTGGGAGCATCAGTGACATGTATAAAATAGAAGAAAGACACTTGTAACTTGACTCATCTTTGACTGGTTTTCCCCATTCTTAGAGTAGTTTGTGTGATTGCGAAATTAAGGGAGGACTGATTTAACATGTGGGAGATTCTGCTTTAAATAAGACAGATGGAACCACGAATCTGAGAGGGTATGCCACTAGGACATATGGGTAGGGGTCAGTCTGAGTACTTACATTTGTCTAAGCCGGAGATTCTCAAACGTTGGTGTGTATCAGAAACTGGAAAGTTCATTAAAAAAAAAAAAAATCAGAGGTCCAGCAGGTTTCTGTGTTTTTACGTTCTCAAGAAGATTCTGATACAATTTGAAGTTTGAGAGGCAAGAATCTAAACCATATTTTGAAATTCCCATCTCACTGCAAAGTAATGACTATAAAAAGCATTTTTTATAATGTGGAAGGATCTGCTGCTGATTTGAAATTTGAATTTTAAAAGTGTTTGTTTACATTTTATGTAATTATCTGAGGCTGACAAATGCATTCATATGACGAGTCTTTTAAAGATGAATCCATTTTGTCCCTTTTACAGAAGGTGAGGATGAGCGTGCCCAGGGCATCTGAAAGATTCTCCTTCTCAAACTTTACTTTCCCTATGAGAAACAGCTTTAGGGAAAGGAAATGAGTCCTGACCCTCCCTAGAAGCAATGCTTATACATATTTTGCAATCTGAGGGGCAGCTGCCAATTTTACCTACAGGCAGGAAGTACACACCTGTTAGTTACATGGTTTTTAAAATAGCCTGTGTTTGCCCAGATTACAAGGAACACTGTTGTTATGGCATCAAAAAGGAAGCTGACTCACATGCAAGTAATTCTTATTAAAGGGGATTTTAGGAAGCTGGACACTTGAGAAAAGCAGGCAACTGTGAAAAAAATATCTCCTGCTTACCTTTGTAAAAGCCAACAATTATGCCAAATTGGGTTGGGATTAGATAAGGCAATCAGTTGTAATAGAGTTGATATCTGGAAAGGGGGAAGTTTGAGTCATTCAGAGATAAACCTCTTATTATGGTTCCCTTTCCTTGATCATCTTTATCCTTCCACTCCACCCCTACCTTTATATGTAGTGGCTGCTGGTGGGGTGAGGAAGGAATGACTTTGGAAGTGCTCTTTAACCAGGCTTTTGTATGCATTGTCCAAGGCTCAGGCTTTCTCATCAGCAGGCTTTCCTGCTCTGTCATTAGTCCTCGTGGCAAAAGAGCCTCATTCTCATGAACTGACCCATGCTGCGAGCAGGTCACCTCAGATGGAGGCTTGCTGCTTTATTCAGAGGCTTCTGAGATTCCCAGGTGTTGAGGCAAGATGCAAACGTGGGGAACACTGACACTGCTCCTCAGTTCATTTTTTTTTTTTTTTTTGATTATTGGAAGAAATGATGTTCTCCCTGATGACTGAATGCGTGGTTTCACTTGGGCATGGTGGATTCTCACCTTTCACAGTTGCAAATGCGAAGAGTTTCTTTGTGAGAGCAATAGTTAATTTTCTCTGAATGTTACTACAGTTTCGGGAGAATAAGTATTTTTCCCCTCTCCTTTATATTTCCCCTTTGCTTATGCTTAAAAACAGGTAATTGGAGTAGGGCTTCGAAGTGTAATCTTGCCCAAAGGCTAAACTTGCCACCTAATGACACACGGTTATTCTTCTTTATTGAGGCAGTCTTGCACTCATTATCCCTAAATTAGTTCCTTTTTCTCGTTTGCTTTATTATTCATCCAACTCCTCCTTTTTCATTTGGATTTTTCCAAGTGAACCATGACAAAGTATGTCTTTGTGAGGTTGTGTGTCTATGCAAGAGTGCATCTATGTGAGTGAGCACCCCCACCACTCGTGCCCCCCCTTTACATGATGTGTTTATTTAAGCCAAGACAGTGGAAACCTGACAAAAATCTTTGGCATTGATTGCCTCAAAATGATCTCACATCAATCCAGGGAGGAAAATCTAGCTGAAAATTGAAGAAACTGAAATGCAGTTGCAGGGTCCCCTTGTCACAGACAGAGGCCAGCAGCTCAAACTCAGAGAAAACAGTTGAAACTGGTGTTTAAATAAAGACTGTTGAGAGTGTCTGTATAAAAGTATAATTAAGAGTAACATCCTGTTTTGTCTAAAGAAAACTTTACATACCACTCATGTGATGTTATATCCAGTCAAACATAGGACATAAGGTAAAGGTAAGAAAACACTGATGTGGCTTTCTTTGTTCAGACCTGGGTTGAAATCCCTACTTTACCCCTGGTAACCTAGCATTACTTAGCCCATCTCAGTACCCTCACCTAAAATAGGAATAATAATACCAACTTTACAAGTTTGTGGTGAGGATTAAAACAGAGAATATTCAAAGTACTTAATACAGTGCCTGTTATTGCTGTAGATGACAAGTTATATTAAAAATTTGCCAACCTTCTTGATTGCCTTATAATAAACTGAATCACAGCTTGGAAAAGTTTTAGCTTAATAGCAGAAGAATCTGAACTTGAAAATATTTTCTCTCTTTAGGATCATTTCTTTCTTTAGTTTGAAAAGGGACCTAGAATTTCTGAAGCACACCAAGCATTTCTGTTACATACCAGACACTCTGCTTGGCAGTATAATCTTATCAAACACTTGTACAAACTCTGCAAAGGCTTATTATTATTCCCATCTTACAGATGAGAAAATGGAGGCTCATAGAGGTTAAGTAATTTTCTCAAGGTTCTAAAATGAGGGAGCAAACAAGTATGCAAACAAGGGTTTGTCGAGTCTCAAAGAGTCTAAATACAATCGAAAGTTAGGGTCTATTTCATTCACATAAATTTGCTTTAAGAAAGTTATTCTCTTAGATAACATGTAACAAAATCTTCTGATGAGAGGGTTAGTAGAGTCTTTTATGCCATGCAGAGGAGGGGATATTAGCAACTTTGCCTGACTGCTTAATTCCTAGAGTAAATATGTGATATGTGTATTCAACATATCAAATTTGCTCTTGATATTCTTGAATAGATTCAATTATTTTGCCTCTTTACCAAGGTGACTTCCTCCAGACACACTTCTCATAGATTTCAGCTTTTCTATGTCCTCTTCTTCATCCTACCTTGATATTGCAAAGGCAAACATTCCTTCTTACGCCCACCATATGCCAGCTCACATCCTTTTTCTCTTCATTAGCCCATGAGTATCTAGCCATTCTTCAGCCTCTGTAGCACTGATGACCCTGGTTTGTTGGTTATGTTCTGATCCTTCCAGATGCATCCTCTTTTTCATCCTGCAAAGTCATTTCTTCCTTCACTACTTTTTTCTTCTTCTGTAAAACCAGAGTTAGCTGGGAGAGTTTAGTAAGTGGTGTAGAGGGAAATGTAAAGTTTCTAGTTCTAGCTGAGTGACCGTGGTAAGTGATACAACATCTTCATGTCTCAGTTTCACCGCCAGTAAAAATAAATATTCCAGTCGAACTTTCTAGGGTTCTTTTTTGACCATGATTCCAAAGGCTGCAGATGAAGATTTTGTGCCATGGCCTCCATCAGAGGTACAGTCTCTTACTCAGGACAGAGTTGGTAATAATAATACCAATAATATGCTTATACAGTGCTTTGTATACATAAGAACAGTATAAAGGTACCATTTTACTTGTTTCTTCCAACACAGCAACTTGGGCCAGGTCACCCAGCTGGTCAGTGGCAGAGCTAGGCCTTGAACAGGTCCTCTCAAGTCTGACTCTTGTATTCCTTGCTCTGCACCTCAGCAGGGTATGGTAAACTGGCTGGGACACGAGGAAAGGACAATCAGAAAGTGTTTTGTCTGTGTCCCTATATGAACTGTGCTGGGAAGTGAATGGATAAGGTAGACTGAGAGTAGAAAACTAAAGCATAGAAATTGTGGTATGAACTTTTCCAAAAAGAAAATACATTTTAGTGGATAATTATTGTTTTAGGCTTGAGGTTTTTCAAACGTCTATAGGATAACATCTTAGTAAGGGAGTGTAACAAAAAATATAACTTCATTGCTTCTCAGCCTTTTGGCTAATATCAGGTGCAGCAAATATAACTTTAATTTAAAAATCCTAAACCCAACACTAAAGAACTTAGTACAAGTAACTATAGTGACTTAGGAGATTTTCTATGTTTTCTGGGTGGTATTTTCCCTAAAATGAAAAATATTCCTTATTTTAAAATCCATTTTATGGTTTGCTCAAAGATTAGTTTATACAGTCTCTAGAGTTACAAGACTAGAGTCTTGTAACTTTTTTTTCATGTCACGATCAACAACTCCTTCTCAGGTTGACCCTGTCTTGCCTTTGTGAGATGGATCAAATTTAAATCTGTCTATTGTATACTCAGTGGCCTCTTTTGTCCATAAAAGAGTTCATTCTCTATTAAAAGGCCAGTGACATGTTCCAGATTCTTTGTGAAAAAATCAAACATTCCTCTCTTTGTTTAGAAGGTGATTTGTTAGTTGGGGGTGTGAAAGGGGAACAGGGAAATGTTGAGTGGTTTCATCATATGTCACAGAAGTCCAATGTAATGCATTTGGCTCACACTTTTCTCATTTAAGATTTAAATCAATATTTATTTTTGAAAGGAAATTCAACCCATATGTATCTGCCTCAGTAGCCTTGTTGGCTTTAATTGATAGGAAACAGGAAGTTACTTCTTGCCAACATTACAAAAGGCCTAAAGATCAAGTGAATTTTAATCTTGGCAAATGTAGCTTCCACCCTGAAAGGTGGAACATCAGTTCCAGGTAATAACAAAAGAAGGATAAACATTATCCTTAAGTGTCTTCCAAGATAAGAAGGGCAGAGAAGACTGAGCAAGTTCTAAGAATTACTGATTGTTTCATTTTGTCCCAAAGCCAGTATAATTTGTTCAGGGATTCTCATATGCATAGGTTATGGTACAATTCATTCAAACAATTCAAGGAGTAGATGTGAGAGGCTTAGTGTAAAAAGAAAAAAGGTACTGTAATAACATCTTTGACTTTGATTTATTTGTGCCATTCAAAACAAAAATTACAAAAGCAAGCTGTTAGTCCCAAGGAACTCACTATTTTAATCTGTATTTTTTTAATATATAAAATAAAGAAGTTTTTGAGAACAGAAAATATAGTTACATCATCCCGAGGAGAGGGAATCTGTCTTTACTACCTTGTACTATTGTCTAGGATGATTAAAAATTGTTTCACAGAGCATTATATGGTCTCATCCACTGTAAAGATTTGACACTGAATTGTTCTTGTGTGTGTGTGTGTGTGTGTGTGTGTGTGTGTGTGTGTGTGTAATTCAGCCTAAGATTTGTCCATGGAAAATTGCTCTTTATACTGACTGTCCTTGGCCAAAATAAGGCTTCCCAGGAGTTGTGGGGAATATTGAAACCAAATTTCACAGACCCAGGGCCAAACTGATAACAATTCAGAGAGACAGGCACAAAATTCGGTGACTCTCAGGAGGTGACTTGCAGCATGTGGTTGAAGCACAAGTTTTGGACTAGATGGAGTCAGAAGCAAGGTGCTTAAGATCATGAGAACTTGAGCATAGAGTAAATTTTATTTCTGCTTAGAACTCAACAAGGATCTGAAAGCCCACTTTCTCCATGAGGCCCTGATTTGGTAAGGAGTCCCCAGGATAGCTCCCTCTTCCAAGCAAAAGTCACATTGTAACAAGATTTTCTTTGGCCACAGATGGTCCTCTAAACTGTGTTTTCCAAAGTAGGGTTCTCCAGGCCAGCAGCATCAGCATTACACCAGAGGTTGTAAGAAATGAAAATTCTCAGGCCTTGCCCAAGAACTACTCAACCATAAACTCTGGGATTAGGGCTCAACAATCAATATTTTAAAGGACACATCCAGGTGATTCCAATGCATACTTAAGTCTGACAATCATTGCTCTAAATTAGTTAATGCCTTTAGGCCTTATGCTTTTACGCCTCATCCACTGTAAATATTTGACACCGAATTGTTCTGGTTTATTGTTCTTGCATAAAACTCTGCAGTGCAACTGTATTATAACAATTTGAATGTATGCACGATTCTATGAATTTAAGCACCAATTCTATGTGGGCAATTGGCTATTAGCCACATGTTTTAAATGAATGTATGGATTATATTTCCCTGGGAGCTTCAACCTATGACACTATAGGCTAATTGATATAGACAGAGATAAATTCCTGGGCATGTAACAAAGCGATGTTGAACGAAACTTCGTTATTCGAGGACCTGATTATGCATATTCAGAAATTATATAAAGAGATAGAAAGAACAAGTCTCTTAAAAAGACATGGGATCTCAGGAGAGCTCCCAGACGGCAGGGCGTTGCGGAATGAACACGACCAGGTGCCTCGGCCCCAGAGGCCTCTGGGTCCACTGCCTCCACAAGGAGTCTGGCTTGCGCCACCTATCTAGCAAACCCCAAAGCTTCGTCCTGCCCTCCAACTCAGTGCAAAGGCGCCAGAGCCCAGGGGGGCCCTGCCAAGTGCGGGACGTGCTCTGGCTCCCAGACTGTGCCGGCACCACAGGCCGGAATGCGGGAGTGAACTGCACAACCTCTGTCGCAAATCTATCGCTTCCCAAGGAGGCGGGAGCAGCAACGCGGACTTCTGGTGAGGAACCGGGGACCCAACACAATGTCCGCCAAGGTCCAAGACCGCACTAATCCAAGCTCCTAGCCTTGGGGACAGTTGTTTTCCCACGTAGCTCTGAGATGTCTCGAATTCGTCTCAGAAAACCATAGCTACCTGACCTCGGAGCCTTTCCCTTTACGAGTAGCCTCAGGGCATTGAGCTCTCTTTTTTTTCTGACCCAGCCTATCTGCCATGCCAGCAGCCTGCAATGGGGAAGCTGGCCCATTCACCCAAGCCCCTCCATCAAGCAACTTTCTCCTTTTTGAACATTGCGGGAAGAGAGGGCGCTAGGGCTGAGGCTGGGGACTGGGCTGGGTGGGTGGAGTGTGGGATTTCCGGAGCAAACAGGGCTTATAGTTGGATCCTGCAGGGTGGGCTATGTGGCTTCACTCTAATATCTTTGTTACAGAGTTAGGAATAATAAAATTTGTAGGCGATATAAGAATAAATAAAATTAGATAAGACCAAGATTTGTAAATATACAACTACAGGATGGAAACAACAAAACAAAAGATATTAAAAAGTATGATCATAAAAAATGAACCAGGACACTTTTCGTTCACGTGACAAAATAATACAGATTTAGCCATCCCTTTACATTGCACATAGTCAATCCTAAAAGACATAATGGATGATTCACAGGAACCAGAAATAAAAGACAAACTCGAAGCCACACTCCTACTATGAAAGTTGGTACTATGACAGCCCAAGATGGTACCTTATAAACAATAAAGAACAGGGACTAAGGATTTTATGCTAAGAAATGTGGTCCTGGCCAACAGCAGCTGAGGAGTTGAAACTAAAACCCTAGTATAAAGCTGGAACCATAAAGGGTTTCACACTCTTAAAAAGGTCCCTAAGAAAAAATCCTCAGTGGAACAGAGAAGTTAAGGCTTGAAGTTGAGGAGAAAATGATTATTCTACATGTAATAGAAACTCTAAGGATTATCTACAAATGGAGCCCAGATTCACACTATTTTCATTGTATGGCAATTTCGAACTGAGAAATCATACTTTCTTGGACCAGTGAAACTCCTAGAATTCATAGCAGAATTAAATACAAAAATGGGATGTTTCCATAACCCAAAGCCACAAGACTTGTAGAAAAGGTAATCTAGACTAAAAATGAGTTCATAACAACAACAAAAACACAAGCCACATAAGAATACAACTTATTGTAGAAGACACAAACAGGAATATTAGCATCTCAAAGAACTTAAGAAAACGTAGCAGTTTGAAAAGGTTTGGAAATAAAATCCAAGACAAAGGATGGAAATTGTGATGTAATAGGATATACATATATACACACATACAGAAATGTATATATGTATAAAAAACTGACAGATTTGACATAGAACTTCTAGACATAGTTTTTGAATTTTACGTTAAAACTACTCTCAAAAAATTACACTGTAGATCACACAAAATTAGGACAAGAGTAAAGAGAAGTGAAAACAGGTTTGAGAATGGACAGAAAGAGATAAAAAGGATAGATTGAAAGACAAAGGATAGATTGAGAAGATTTAATAGCAGAAAGAACATTTTTTAAAAAATGGCTGAGAATTTTTTCACAAAGAATCTCGTCAGATTGAAGAAGTATACTGAGTCCCAAGCAAGATTTCATTTATATATATATAAAAATCACATTACACAAATATAAAAGATTATATATCACCAAGAACAATAAGCAAATCTTAAACTGAGCAGAGAAAGATACCTATAAAACAATTATACTTAGCGTAGCCCACTCACAAACAGCAATAGAAGCCAAAAGAAAATGGAATAATATCTTCAAATGTTTAAAATTCTGTTCACAGCTGAACTTCTGTATAAGAATAATGCAGAACTACAGACATTTTCAGATAGAGATTTGACTACTAACAGGCTCTCACTGGAAGAATTAATGAAATATCTGATTCAGGAATAATAGAATCCAGAAATAGCAAGATATAAGTACATGAGTTGATATAAAGGTGCATTGATAAAATAACAATAGTGGTCAGTAATTTTGTGGAGTATAAAAAGTCATTGAAACCAAGTAAATATTCTAGAAAACAAATGCATACAGATAAAATAATCACAGCGATAGAAGGTAGAAAAGGAGACAAAAATCAGGCAGTTTGGTAATATGTTACAAACAAATGCACAATAGTAGTAATCATAATAAATAAGTAGATTAAGCTTATTCCTTACAAAACATTTTCCCATTGAAATCCTTTCTGAAATCTCAGGGCAGAGATTGGACAAGAGCCTTACTTGTACTTAGGCAAACTCATGTTCGTAGAATGAATTTACTCAATTTGAAAAACATTTACTCCAGGTTAGAGGGTTCACCTTTTAAAAAGATTAGTGAAAAGGGATTGGTAAGTAATCTAAATTGATAATTTCTCTTTTGAAACTTAGTGAGTTTGGGTTTTCTAAACCCAAATTTGTGTCTTTTTAAAATAGGGACACAAGTAACTGATCTCTTCATGTGTTAAAGAAGAGATATTGGAAGTAGACATAACCTATATGTACTGTAAAGATTTTGGGGCATAGTTGAGGTAAGTAGTGCTTGTATATTATGGGGCTCAATTATAAGACCACTGTGTGTGTGTGTGTGTGTGTGTGTGTGTGTGTGTGTGTTGAACTACCTTTTATCAGAATATTCAATAAAATGGATTTATATGGTCTATTCCCATTATACACGTTAATTTTTTCTTTTCTAAGATATTTGAATTTAAAACTTGAATTTAGAATTTTACAGATTTAGGAATAGATATTTTTTATTCAGGAAATTCCAAATATGTTTGTCTCATTTTCCTACTAAATATTTTCTTTCCCCCACTGAATATCCAGATCTGAAACTTGTTATCTTATTAACAAACTTTGTCATAAGCTTACTTATTTTTTTTTTTTTTTGAGTAGTACAAACTTAAACCAAGGTCAAACCACTTTACTTTATTTAAAATATTATGCAAATGCGACTTTGTTCTTTCCCATTTAAAAAATTTTCTCCCTCTGGAAACTCATGAGACATTCTCAGATATAGATCCTAAAAAGCTCTGGAGAATTAGGGCTTTATCTGTAATCCTTTTCGCTTTCCACTATAATTATCCTCTCTAACTGTGAACTGAGACTTATGGATGTCAAAGGGAATTTTGCATGAAGTTTATTTTAACTTCCAGAAACTTAGTTTTATTTAGAATATTATGCATAATTTGTTCCTTATTTAATGCCAAGATTGCAGCTGGATTAATAAAATGTTATATTGCACAGTTTTCTCTTTTGCTGCTATAAACATTTTCTCTGTGGTTACGCACATGTGACTTTATGTGTTCATAATGAGATGGAAGAAAGGACTAATGTTTACTGAACATTGGCTATTTTACCAGTCTGTAGCAGGCACATTACATAAGCAATTTAATATAACACTTTCAACTCTATGAGTTAGTTTTAATTTTCCACATATTTGAGAGGAAAAAGAATATTTGCCGAAGTCACAATATTTATGTCTTTCATGTTCTAATCTAAAAAGTATTATATTGGTTTCATTTATAGGATATTTTGAATGAAATTATTTTCTTTTACTGTCATAATAGTTTCTTTACAGGTGTGTGACTTTAAAGGCTAGAGAGTTTATTTTTATAAAGCATTGGTAGTTAAGAATATTTTCTTTTTCTGTATCCTCTTCTACTTTTAAGAAATATTTAGTTTCATGCATGGTGTTTTCTATTTTGAGATAGTTTGCCCTGTAATGTCTTTTAAGATTTTAGATGCTGTCATTTAAAATAGTGTTTTAAATACTTACTCAATGTATTATTTTAGAGAACATAAATTAGAATGCATTATTTATATTCCAGGTAGAAGACTGCACAAGTTTAAAGTGTACAATTTGATAAGTTCTGACATATGAACATACCCTTGAAACCATAACCACAGTCAAGATAAAGAACATATACGTTCTGCCCCCTAAAATTTTCTCCTGCAGCCTTGTAATCCCTTCCTTATCTGCCTCTTTTATCTCCCATCCCCAAAAAACCACTGACCTGCTTTCTGTCACTATAGATTAGTTTGTATTTTCTAAAGTTTTAAATAAATTGGAGTATACAGCATGTGTTTTTTGGGGGGAGGGGGGCATGGTTAGGTTCTAGCTTCTTTCACACAACACAATTATTTTGAGATTTATCCATGTTGTATGTATCCTAGTGTGTTATTTTTACTGCTGAGTAATATACCAGTGTATAAATATGCCATAGTTTATCTAATTACCTGTTAATGGGCATTTGGTTTGTTTCTTGTTTGGGACTATCACTAATGAAATTTCCATAGCTATGCGTGTATATGACTTTATATGAACATATGCTTTCTTTTGTTCAAATATCTAAGACTAGAATGGCTGGATCATACATAATATGTTTGTTTAACTTTTTAAAAAACTTTCAAAGTGTTTTTCAAAGTGGTTGTACCATTCTGCATTCTCACTAAAAGTTTATGAAAGTTCTAGTTTTTCACATCCTCACCAAAACTTGACATAGTGAATCTTTTTAGTTTTATCCATTCTTTTAGGTATGTATTGGGATCTAATTGTGGTTATAATTGGCATTCCTCTCCTGACAAATAATTCTGAGCATGTTTTCATGTGTTTATAACTATCCACACATCTTCTTAGGTAAACTGTCCATTCAAATCTTTTTCACATTTTTTATTGAGTTTTGTGACTAATTGATTTTTGATAGTTTGTGATTCACCTGAATTATTAGTGACTGTGTTGAATTTTTCCTCTTTGCAAATGTCCCCCAAATTGGTACAGACTATCTGACTCATTTTATAGCTCTCTGAAGAAATTCGGTAGGTCCCAAGCAAGTCTTTATTAATTTACTCTTGAGCATAATAAATTCAATTCAACTATTATATTTAAAGCCTTTATAATGTTCCAGACAGTGAAGAGGAAAGGACTGGGGTTCAAAAAATGAAAGACTTGGTCCCTATCCTCAAGAAGCTCACATTTACTAAAACTGTCAAACACTTTGATATACTCCATATAGATATTATTATATATGTGCAGATTTCTTGTTTTGCCTCTGTTCCTTTGTCTTGTTTTTACAGATAAAGTAATAGACACCACAGACATTATTTACATTCCATCTTTGATTCCTTTCCTTAACTTTCCTAGATTTTGTTTCTATTTTTTCAATAAAATATTCATTAACTATTTTGGAGCATATACTATGTGCCTATACTCATTAAAGGAAAGCCTTATTTCATGTCTTCACATTTTCTTTGGGGGAAAGTAATTTCTAATGCAGTTTCCACATGTGGAAGTACTGAAATGAACACTTTCAAATTATCTATCCACTTATTTAATCTTTATTTCCCCTTAAAAATATGAGTAAGTGCTCTGATTAAATTGGTGAGACCCTGATATCTAATGGGCAGTGTGTTCTCAGGGGCAGAGTTAGTCCATTGAAAGGCATTATGTGTTGGGAGGTATCATCCCTTATCTCTGGCTTTATTAGATCTAGTTGCACACAGGTGAGGCAGGCACTTCTGTTTCAACCAACTATATTGTAAGTCTTCTGTATCTGGGTCTTCTGTGTTGGAAGTGTACCATTCTCTAGAATTTTTTCCGGAAACTGAAAAGTATCAGGTCATACGTGTCTTATAGCCTATTCTCTTCAATCCAAGAAGTGAGGGTGCATTCACCAAAGGAGCTTCATTCACCTATGAGGGAGCTATGTGTTTTGGGAGCAATTGTCCCCCTATTAAGAAAGTAAATACTTTTATCTTTATTTGATTCATTCATTTCATTCAGTAAACTTTTACTGAGTTTCTGCTACGTGCTAAGTGCTAAATATACTGTAGTGAACAAGACAGGTTTTCTGAAACAGATTAAAAGATGAAAATGGCAAGAAAATGTAAAATAGTAAAAATGAAAGAGATTTATGTGTGTGAGAGAGTGGTTACATGGTTAAGGTAGCCCTCTTTGAGAGGTGACATTTAAGTTGTATTTTGAATGATGCAGCTTAAGATGCAGCTTAATGTAAGGAAACAACTAAATATGGGGGAAACATGTAAGGGAAGATCCAGAGGAAGAATGTCACTGGTGGGGAAAACAGATTCTATCAAAGCGGATGAGCTTAATACAGTGGAAGGGTAGAAAGAAGAGTGACTAGTGAGTGGTTAGCTGGGGGAAAGAAATAAAGGACATCCTCTAAAGTAATTGGTAGTGTCACTGCTGATTCTCCTTTTTGTCCCCTTCTTGTACTTCAGTTCTACTCATTTCCTGTTAACACTTTCTACCACTCTTTCTTCTGAGCCTAAATTTCTTCACATAATATTCTAGAACTCTCTGATATAACTAATGATTATTTTTTGAAAAATGTAACCCTTTACATGAAGTCAGAATGAGTAATATTTTTCTTTCCTGAAAGATTCTAACTAGAGTGTATTCATATATATTTTTCGAAGTCTGTACTTCATTTGTATCACTGAATCCAAAATTATCTCTGATATTTGAACCCAGAATATTCTGTTTTAAATTATTTTCACAAGGAAGCTTTAAAATAGTTATACATTTTTTTAAAAATTATGGGTTATTTTACAACACTCATGTTCCTATATTTTTTGTTTTATATACTTAATATTTGGGGCCTCTTTTCCCTTGTATTTAGTTTTCTCTGAGTTTTACTTTGGTTCTACCAATAGTCATTCTTCTTAGTAGTCACTCCATTATACAATTGGAGCAACTGACCCTTAACTTTCTCATAACATTTACACAATAAATGGTTCTTTATCCAGTTATTTCCCTGGAGAAAATTAGTCCTTGGGTGTGGAAGTGAGATTCCTCAGCTAAATGTATGTTTGACTTACCCGTGTACCTAAACAGACAGTTGTTTCACTACTGAAAGTTATCTGAGTGGAGTGCCTAACCACTCATGGTGGTCTTAAAAGAAAGTAAGAGACATCTGTCAGGATCCTCTAAGCAGTTCAACTTTCTAATCAGACCATCTGAATTCCTGAGTGAAAGATAAAAAATATCCTGCCTACACATAGGGCAGTCACTCAACAGTAATAAAGCAGATGTTTAAACAAGGTACCCTTAGCCGTGTCTGTCAGTCTGTCATTTAGTAAAGAGGTGGGGGTGCAGGGGAGAGCAAGGGGAGAAGAAGAAACAGATGAGGGAGAGGAAGTAAAGGATCCTTTAGACCTGAGTGTCTGAGCAATTGATGTACAGATATAGAAGCAATGGCTTAAAATAACAATGTCACAGGCAAAAACACTGTCACAAGTTTGAAACAGTAGTTGCAACTTACTGATTTTGAAATATGTCTAGAAAGACTGGGTCAGTGCTAAGTGAACCTCAACTGAGAGAAAGAACATATTTTATACTCCCTATCTTTCATATGCATTATTTTGGTAAGGGCATTTGGCCAGGGTTTATAAGTTTTTATGGCGCATTATCTAGAGAATAGTTTTCCTAAGGAGCAATTTTTTTTGTTGTTGTTTGGCTATGATGTTTGTTTGGAAAGTATGTGTTTGATGTTTGGAATTGGGTGAATCATTTACTCTATCTGAGGTCTGATTTGATCGTCTGTAAAATAGTGGCAATAATACATATTTTGAAGACCTGTTATAACAGCTGAAAGTTAGGTATATAAAAAAGAGCCATTGTTAGTTTTGATAGTGTATTTTCTTGGAAGTTGTTGAGATTATTACTGATGACCTATTTTGCAGTTAGTGTGGAAGTATGGGATGCCAAGTGGAGAACACTTCATGGAAATTTAATAGGAATATCTGAAAACAAGAATGGACTCAACCCATTGTTTTTGGAATAAAAGACTATAGCACCACTGGAATGTCTACTAACAGATATTTGCATTTAGGGATATCTAAACAATGTGGTGGGCTACCGTGCAGTCTATTTTACTAGAGGGAGATACTCAGGAGGAGTTAACATACAGACTTATGTGTTTGCACATGAAAGTATTTTATAAGTTAGTGAATATGCCTGGGGAGGAGGATACATGAGCAGGCATCTATTCCATGCAAACTATTACTTGCCTATGGGAAAATATAAATCCAAAACAAAGTAGTAGGGCAACTTTCAGGTATTGTCATAATCAAAACCAAGGTTTTAAAGTCCACTTTCAACACAATCCTAGAAGATTCGTAGATGGGCTTGAGAGTTCCCTTGGGACCCGCTGACAAGGTATGTGAAATTTTGTATGTGCATTTTCCTGGGTTGAATTTTCATAATTTCTATTTTCAAAAAGTTTTCTGATCATAAGCATCCCTGTTTTATAGTATAGAATGAGATATGATAAGGAAAATTGACTGATGTCAAAAGCCTTTGGATATCTGATGTTTAGTGGACAGGTGGTCTGTGTCAGTTGGATCTATTTATAATCTCCAAATTAGCATCACCAGCAAATGAGTAAGAGTAAACAGGTTGTAATAGCAACTTGAAGTATTCCCTAGTTCCTTCCTATCTAGCTTTTTCCCCCAGACTCTCTTTTTTTCTGGTTCCTCTTTAGTTTCTAAATTTTCTAAATTGAATTATGATCAGTTTTCAGGTACTAGGAGAAACTGATGGAGATGAGTCATATAACAGCAAATAGAATAAAAAGATAGCTATCTAGCTGAAAAGGCCCCTAGAGATTTTGGTGAGAATTTATGAAGAAATCTGTCACATTAGGCATAAAATCATTTGAAGGCTGATCAAATAAAGGCTGACTCACAAAAGTCCCTGCAAGTCAAATTGTATGCCAGTTTGTTACTCTTAAAGAATCAAATGAAATAATTAACTATGTTATGATTTGGGGGAAATACCTCCTTAAGAATTCAGTCACCAAGTGTAGAAACTTGTAATTTTTTTTACATTGAGATAGTAATAGTGGATATATATTACATTCAAGGTGGTTTATGTACATTATCTTATTTAATCTTCTGAAACACCCAATGAAGAAAATACTATTTTATCACTATTTTAATGATGAGGAAATGGATAATTAGATAGATTAGGCAACTTGACAGAAGTCCCACCATAAATGATGGAGCCAGGAATCAAAATCAATCGACTTATGACATTGAAAAAGAAGGGACTCTAAAATCTCAGACTTTTAAAAATTTTTATTTATTTATTTTAATTAGTTTCAAGTATATAGTACATTGGTTAGACATTTATATAGTTTATAAAATGATCCCCCTAATTGCTTCTCTTCTCTGGTTTTCCACCTAGCTAATATATTAATGCTAACTAACATTCCCTATGCCGTGCCCCCCATCTCCGTAACCATCTATCAACTACTAATTTGTACTCCATTCTCCCAGCCCCCCAACGCCCCTTCTTTAACCCTTCACTCCATTCTCCCAGCCCCCCAAAGCCCCTCCCTTCTGTCTGTCACCAAATTGTCTACTATATTTGTGAGTCTGAAAAACCTCAGACTTGGTAAGTTGTTAAGGGACATAGTATAGTTACATTGATGATTAATATTGATAATGCCATTGCTAAATATCTCACTAGTTAATGGATAAAGTTTTGCTGCAGTAATAATACTGGCTAGCAATAAAATATTCAAAGCAAGAAGTCATTCACAATTCTGTGCCTTTCTATGTTTACAGCCATTCTCACCTCCCAGAGTGAATACTATATTTATTATTTTTAATGCCTTTTGTGGATTTCAAACTTGCATGGTTTAATTTAAAGAAGCTCTAACATTGTTTTTGTGAAGATACATTTTAGCAATTGTACTAGTAGCTTATAACATTTCATTTTGGACTGGGAGACATGTACCTTGGAATCTGTGATAGAGACTGGCATCACAAAGCCAGAGTCATATACATAATGAAATACAAGGTAATGAAGTGTCACATTGCTCTATTAGAGAGAAAAGGAGAAACTATTATTTTTTGTGATTGGTATATTACAAGAGACACTGGCGTTTATCATAAATAGACATTAGTGCTTTTTATAAAATACTACTGTATTTTTTATGAAACCAGACTGCTGATTCGGAAGAATGTTTTAAAGCATAATTACATACGAGGAAAATAATATATCTGCTGAGTTCTAGCAATAAAGCGTAGTTGAATATTTTAGTAAATATTTTTAATATCAATGACATCTACTTAATTTATTCTTTTACTCTCACATTCATTTATTTTTACAACATTCACTGAGCACATACCATGTATCAAGACCTGTGTTTAATGTTAAACAATTTAAAAATGAAAGAGAAGATCCTTGAAAGAGCTTATAGTTTCTCCCAATTATAAGAAAATAGTCCACAACTAAGAACATATTTTTCTATGTTACATTATAAAATTGTGTAACTGCAGAATCAGAATTTAGCTGCTTCTGGATTTCTGATGGTAACTGGGTGCATTCAAAAGAATGTGATGTCACCACATTGCTGAGGTCCTAAGCTATGTATCTACATCTTAGTGATGCTTCTACAACATTCCAGCAAATGGTTATTTCTCTCTTCTCTTCCTTTTCCTTTTCTTTGACCTAGTGATATAGTGGCATTTATGGTCAGGGTTGAAACTAGGAGTGAAATGTGGGTATGGAGTTTTGGCTAATTTATCTCTGAATTTTCAAGAATGTCTTTTTTATTTTTTTGTGCTAAAATTAATGAACACATTTGTTACTTTGTTCGATTTCTTTGAATTTTGACACTTTTGACTATGTCCTACTTTTTAAAATAGTTTTTCCTTAGCTCTAATAAACGCTCATTCTCCTAAATATTTTATTACCTTCCGGATAGTCTTCCTGTTGTCTGGTGTCTGAAAACCATTGTTTCAGATATTTTTGTATGCTTTATGTCAAGATGTTGGGTAAATCTTGCTACTCTATCAAGGAGGGAAGCAAAAGTTTTAATAAGCCTTTTAAAGTATTAAAAACCATTGTATTGGTATAGAAGGAACATTTATCATGAAATTACTTATTATTATAACCACTTCAGCTTTCTTTTGATTAGTGTTAACATGGCATATGTTTCTTAATTGCTTTAATTTTAATCTGTATGTGTCTTTATGTTTAAATTGAGTTTCTTGTAAAGAACATATAGTTGAATCTCATTTTTTGATCCACTCTGGCAATCTCTATCTTTTTATTGAGATATTTAGACCATTGACATTTAAAGTAATAGTTGGATTAATACATACCATATTTGTTATTGTTTTCTACTTATTACCTTGTTTGGTTCTTATTTTTGTCTTCCACTAATTTCTACTTTTTGTGGTTTTAATTGAGCATTTTATGATTCCATTTTCTATCGGTATATTCATTTTACTTTAAAAAAACTTTTGTATTGGTTGCCATAGAGTTTGCAATATGCATTTACAATTAATCCAAGCCATTTTCAAGAAACAGTTTATCACTTCACAGGTAGTGCAAATACATCATAATAACAAGATATTCCTAATTTCTCGCTCTCATCCATTGTATCATTGCTATCATTCATTGCACTTATACATAAGCTATCATCAATACATTGCCGCTATTATTATTTTGAACAAATTATTACCTGTTAGATCAATTAAGTATAAAAAGTTAAAGTTTTTTATTTTAACTTACTTATTCCTCTTCTAATGCTCTTTCTTTCTTTAAATAGATTTAGTTCCAGATTTATATTATTTTCCTTTTCTTTGAAAAACTTCGTTTTATATTTCTTTGAAGAAAGGTCTACTTGTAACAAATTCTCTCAATATTTGTTAGAGAAGGTCTTTCTCTTTCCTTTTTGAAAGATAATTTTGCAGGATTCAGAATTTAGGTTGGATTTTTTAAAAATCTTAATACTTTAAATATTTCACTCTGTTCTTGCTCGCATGATTTCTGATAATTGGATATAATTCTTATCTTTTCTCTTTTATACATAAGATGTCTTTATCCTCTGACTTCTTTCAAGATTTTTTTTAATCTTTGACTTTTTGCAATTTGATTACGATACCTACATATAGTTTTCATCGTTGTCATTTTTTGATTTTGGGGGATATTTTTGGCATTTGTTCAGCTTAGTGTTTTCTAAACTCCCGGGATCTGTGGTTTGGTGTCCGACATTAATTTTGGGAAATTCTGTTGTTGCATTAAATATTTCTTCTGTTCCTTTCTCTCTTTTCTCTATCTGATAATCCCATTATAGATATATTATACCTTTTGTAGTTATCCCACAGTTCTTGGATATTCTGTTCCCTTTTTTTCCGTCTTTTTTCTCTTTTCTTTTAAGTTTATATTGACATATCTTCAAGCTCAGAGAGTCTTTCGTCAGTCATGTCCAGTCTACTAATGAGCCCACTGAAGGCATTTTTCATTTCTGTTACAGTGGTTTTGACTTCTAGCATTTGTTTTTTATTATTTCTTAAAATTTCCATCTCTCTGCTTACTCTTCCTGCTTACATTTCCCATCTGTTTTTTATATTGTCTATATTTCTCACTAGAGTCCTTAGCATGTTAATCATAATTGTTTTAGATTCCTGGTCTGAAAATTCCAACATCTCTGCCATATCTGTATCTGGTCCTGAGGCCTGTGCTGTTTCTTTAAACTGTATTTTTACCTTGTGATTTTTTTTGTTGAAAGCCAGGCATTAAGTTCTAGGAAAAAGGAACTGAGGTAAATAGGTCTTTAATAATTTGGTGGTAAGGTGGGAGAAGAAAAAAAAGTTCTATAATCCTATGATTAGATCTGTCTTTTAGTGAGACCGTGCCCCTGGGTTGTGACCTTCCTAAGTGATTCTCTTTCTTTCCTTTCCCCTTTAAGTGGAACAGGATGGCCAGAGTGGGCTGGAGTTTTATATTTTCCTGTCAGGCTCTGATATTACCCCAATAGTTTAGGTTCTGCTAAAACAGTTTCTCTCGAGGGCAGGCTGTGTTAAGAAGAGTAGGATGCTCTGATGTATCTCAAAATGGTTGCTTTTTCCTCCCCCACTGATAGAAGCAGAAGGGGATTTTTCTCTGATACTCAATCTGGAGCTTGTGGAGGTAAAACTCTCAAAAGCGTTGGGTTCTTGGAGTTTTTAACATTCGGACCTGTCCATGTTGACCTTCAGCAATTCAGCAATTACAGTTCAGGTTTTCCAATCCTATACTGGTTCCTAGGGAAGTTTCTGCTCATGGATTTTTTGCTCCAGTAAGTTTTGATTCTCTGTATCCACTTGTTTGTTCCTCTAAATTTGGGGGTAAAAGTTTGTCCTATGATGTCACTTCTCTAACAGATCTAAGAAGAGTTGTTGAATTTTCAGTTTATTTGTTAGGACAAAATGATGACTTCCAACCTCCTTATATGCCAGAATGGAAACTAGAAGACTCTTAAAGTATACATAATTAAATATAAATTATTCGCATTTAATGCTCTTCTGTGATGCTGATATTTCTAATTTTACCAGACTTTTAGCCTTAGAGAATAATGACGTGTTTTGAAAAGTTTCACAGAGAGAATAGGATGACTAGCACTGTTTACATAATTAAGCCAACTTGTATTTTTTGAATTCCTATATGTGTCAGCCACTTCTCTAGGTATTTTGACATATATTATCTTATTTAATTTCTGTGTACACTTCTTATTTTCACATGGGAAGAACATACATTGAGAGAAGTTATACTATTGTTTGCTATTGTTATGGTGTTGATGTTTGACAGAATCAGGTTTGAACTTGGTCTTTCTGACTTAGTTCATTCTCAGTTGATAATCATGCTTCTCATCTGAGTATTCTTTTTTCTTCACTTGTTAAAATATTCACAATTATCTTTGACCTTTCAGAGGTAAAGGGATTACCCTGAAAAGCTTAAGAGTACTGGAAAAAAAAGATTGCTTGTCACAAAATTCCTCATCTTGTCATGGTTATTAGGATGGGGAATTACAATGGCTACTAAAAACAAATGGTAAATATTATTTATCTAAAATTATGTTTTTAATGGTCTGATCACTTTGAGAGACAACTATCAATATTATTTTATACTTACTAACCCCAAATCAATTTAGCTACTCTGCCTTTATTTATTATCTTCAATTACTGAAGGATAAATTACTGTATTTTTGTTTTTAATTGATATAACCTTCTGTTCTCTATATCTACTGTGGCTGCTGAGAAATTATAGACTAAAGATAGTTTTACTCTGAAGAGGTTAATAAAAGCCCTGAGGAACAGAGGGCAAGACAATGTGGTCTTCAGCCTTTCATAAATCATATACCAATTTTCAAATAAAATAAATTATTATATTAGTAGATATTAATTTTTTTGATAGATATATCTGGTATTTTGGGGCAGATATTAAAAGTAGGTTGATATTTAGGCCAGACCAAATATAAATAATTTTGAAACTAAAAGATTGTAAAATTAGAGGTTAAACTGAAATCACTCTAAATAAATCTACTAAATAGTAAGAGTTGAAAGATACTGATATATTAGTTTTATTTAATATTACTATTATTTCTATAAGATTTTATGATAATTGAATTTAATTGTTGTAAAGGTAGAGAACATAATTCTGTTGTTCATCATACCTTGTTGAAACCTCCATGAGTTCTGAAGAGTCTTGTTCAGGAAACTTTGTTTAAGATTCTTTTGATATTTGGGATCAGATTGTCAAAAGCCAAGAGACTTAAAGTAGGACCATCCTTCTAGTTGTGGAATTTCTTCTAAGCTCTGAACTAGAAAGTGTGCCTTTCTAGCATCAGTATGATTTGATTCTGTATTTTTTGATACATGGGCTACTATTAGTTGTTTTTCTTCTAAAATTTAATAACCTTAAAGAAGTAGGCAGGTATAGTAGAAAGAGCATTAACTTCGGCAGGAGGCAAAATGGTATATATATCAACATTCTGCATCTGTTTTGTCATTTCAAAATAGCTGGCATACTAACTATCTCACAGGAATATTATGGGGGATTAAATTAGATGCTATAGCTGTAACTGTAATTGGCTATAACTATAACCATAACTGGAACTATAACCTGATCTCTTCCAGGCCTTCTCCATTTATTTTGCTAAGCCAAATTTATTGATTATCTATTAGATAATCAAGGCACTGAGAACACAGTGGGAAAAAAAAAAACAATCTTGTTTCCTGTCCTTATGGGAAGAGATAGGCATTAAATAATCATAATCACACAAATGAACTATGACAGATTTATATATGCAAAAGGAAAAGTGGGGGGATGAGCAAATAAAATTTAGAAGAAGTAGAGAAGTAGCTTTGAAAATAGGAAATTATGGTGTCATGGAAGTCAAGAGAAGAGAATTTTCAATACAGGTAACTGCTGAGTACTGCTGAGAGGTCAATGAGGTGAAGAATAGAAAATGAAAGTGTCCATTGATCTGGCAGCATGGGAGTTATTGGTAACTTTACTAAATGTTGGTGAACAGAGGGAATAGAGACCTGTTTGATGTGACTGAGCCCTTAATATTAATGAGTGAGTATAGACAGAGTATGTAGATGACTCTTTTTGGGATTTGTCTGTGAAGGAGAGAGGTAAGAAAGAATGGTAATTAAGAGGGTTGAAGGAAGACTTTGCTGGAGAACAGATACTAGAGTATGTTGGTGGCTTATGACAAGGAATCAGTCAAGAATAAGAGACTAAAGAGATAACTAACAGAGGGGATACCTACTTCTTTCTACCAGAATCTCTGCTCTTGCTTTCTACCCTAAATCAAATTTCAAATGTACTGCAGCATGGTTGAGAATCTGAGTCTCAGAAATTATTGACACAAAGACATGTCTCTTTATCTGAACAGCATGTTAAAGCCTGATCAACTCTTCATTTCCCTGAAGAGGTGAGCAGGCATTTGAACAAGGTAGAAATTTCCATCAGCTAAAATGAAGTTGGACATTTATTTTAAAATACACAAGCTTAAATAATTTGGGGGTAAGTAGTTCTAAAAGCTCATACCACTTAACTGATTAAAAAAATACTAAAGATACAGAAAACATTAAGAGGGAACCCCTGAAAAGCTTGGAATTTTGAAAGACTGTATGACCTCACTTCACCTGTTTTAGGATTTCAAATGATTGAAGACATTACTGATAATAGTGTGAATTTTGCCTTCAGAATTCAAGCCTTGTGCTTCTGAATTTATTATTGATGCATAAAAATTTGAATGATCTCTAAGGAGTCTAATGTTTGCAGCGTGGTGACTGCAAGTAGGGAAAACATATTTATTTTGTCCCTTTAGTTATTAAACATTTCTCAACTCAGTAGAATTTTGAAGACAATATAAAAAGAAAATGAGTTCAAGAATATGAATTATTATTATTGAACCAAATGACTAGAAGTACTACTTTTTCAGGCTTAGTTTCTCATTCTGTTTCAGAGCTTTTCTTTGTTGTTGTTAAAACATGACTAGATGTTATTTCGATCTATCAATAGAGAAAACGAATCAATGCTAAGGTCACTTTGAACTCTTAAGATTTCATAATTCTGCATTAAATTCCTTTTATAATAGACTTTTAGGGACTTCAGAAATTTGGTCTCAATTTTGTAGATGTGCTTTATATTTATATTAGGATAGAATTATAGAATTTTAAACTAGGAAGGAACTTTAGGAATCTTAACACTTTCAGTCTAAAAGGGGGCTGGAAAGGCTATGTAAAATTTTGTTGATATGTACATGTATTCAGATGCTCATGGATTTCAGCAGATTCTTAAAGTGACAAAAAAAAAAAAAGCATCTAAAACTTCATTAGATAGAGGAGAAAACCAGTGCCTTGAGAACCAAGGCCTTTCCTCAAATCGTGCAAATTTTTAGTGGGAGCAGTTTATATTATGGCATTTATTTCATTCTGAAGTCCATAATATCAAACCAGACATATGAAGACTTTCTTTACTGTTAAAGTCATTTATCAGGCTCAGTTTGTCTATTGCATGGCTCTGTTGTACTATTTAAGTGCTTTGGCAAAGTTTTAATTTTTTTAAGATAAAAATGAAAAAAGTAAGGGGACATTTTTGCCTTTACTGGGAAAAATAAAGAAAAAGCTATTAAAATGCAATTTATTAAATTAGATGCAGAAAGATACATTAACATTTTGCATTGCACTAACCCCATGCTAACATGATCAGTTCAAACCTGAGAAGAAATGGTATGTGTCCACTATTTTACTGTTTTTCTATATCAGAAGTGGAGTGAATAGACATCTTGATAAAGCCCAGCTGCTATTTTCATTGACTTAATGAGTTACTTAATGCACCCCATTGTGTCACAGTATTGGAGAAACATATGGCACCTTTAACTCTTAACTATGGATTTATTTGACTTTTTATTGTGTACTTTGTACCTGTGATTCTATAGTTGCTTTAAGAAATCATGCATATATGATATATTCATATAATATATACCAGTTGTGCTATTTATATGGATATATGAATGAAATGGCTTTTTCTTCTTAAATGTTACCAATAACTGTGTTCTAGAAGAAAAAGATAAAAAGTAACATAAAAACCCACCCTCATTTTAAGCTAATTGTGAACACAAAGCCTTTTTGGAAAAGTAATAAGAATATAGAAAAAGTTACGACAAAAAGGCTTAAAGTCAGTAACAATCTACTAGGCAGGATATCATGAAATAATTTCATAAATGGTCCCCAAATTTAAACATAAGCATTCTTAGAAAGCTATTGGGTCATTAAAAGATGTGTTAAGAACAGAAATGCAATTAATCAGGGATTTGGAAAAAATGGGAGAATATCAATAAATAGATAGGCTTTTTTTTTTTCTTGTGGTAATGATTTTCCTGAACCTCATTTGATAATCAATCTCAAGTTATAAGTTTTCACATAAATCTTACTACACCATTATAAATGACTAATTATAGTAAAGCTCAACATGAGAATTAACCAATTCCCTGGGGCCACCTGAAAGAGCTCAATGTTAACTGCATTGTGGCACTGGGTTTTGATGTGCAGCTATTATTTTCCAAGCTTTGACTTTGAAGACATTGATCAAAAACTACCACCTTCTACCATGCACAATAACCCTGTGAGAGGCCCGACAACACCTCGTAACAACCACCTTATGCTCACAAAGAAATGAATTTGAAAACCAAAAGATGTGAATGGCCAGGAGCCAGGGAGGAACTGATTTACCAAGTTTACCTTTTATTTAGAACTCTTGTGAATGGAAGCCATTTTTTTTTTTAGACCCACACAGCTTTTTAATTGGGACACTTCTAATGAAAGCTCCAGAAGACAGACTCTGGCACAGCAAAGGATAGAAGAGAAAA
>NW_006433716.1:3704360-3741661 GCF_000325575.1 Pteropus alecto | reverse complement strand
AATAAGACCTTTCAAGTAAATTTCATCACATTTTATAATAATAATGAACGAAAAAATGTTTTCTAAGATGTATGGCAATTTCTCAAGAAGACAGAGATTTGAGGATATTTGAGGAATTGATTTATAGGTCTTGTTCGGATTCAGTCAATGGAATACAGTAGAATTAACACATTAAAATGTATCATTTTCTAAAATTAACTCTTTTTTTTCCAAAATGGATATTTAAACTTGTCTTTTGTAATTTTCTTTTAAGAAAGCCTTTAAGTATTTTGTAATGCCAAATAACAGAGTCTTAAAAACAGTTATCCTGAGAGGACAGAACTGCCTTTGAAGTAAATGTCAGGTTTTGAAAGGCATAAAATTTAGTATCTAACTTGACTTTGATGATGCTTGAGAGTAAAAGAAAGATATGTTTCAAGTTTCTAGTGGTATTAATAAATAAAAATTTATGCCTCGATTTCTGTCTTACTGTTACATGGTGGGATGTAGGGAAGAAAGGAAAAACAACAACTGCATCATTTAACTTTACCAAATTAAAATAAGACATGCAAAATATGAGATTTTGAATTCCTCTTTATTTTTCTTCATACATTCTGTTTTAATGGCACTATTGTTAACTCAAAGAATAGATGCATTTTCAAGGTTACTAATGCTTCTGCCAATGAGCATCCCTTCTGAGTAACTATATTATGAACTAAACAGGTTGCTCTGAGTCTATTTGCTAGCCTGTCTTTTGGGGGAGAAGCAGGAGTGTAAGGAATCTGAATATTAGACTACCTTGAGGGCTTATTCTCTTTGAAACTCAGTTTTTTTTTAATTTGTAAAATCAGGGTAATATAATGGTCCTCAATAAAGTGATTGAAGATTAAATGGCATAACATATGTAAAGCCCAAGCACACAGTGTATGATACACAATAACTAGTTCTTTAAGGTAGCTGTAATAATGAGAAACAGAGCTGTCCTTCATATATAGAAGATCCTTTAAGACGGTAACATTTTGTGAGGGAAGTCTATTGATTAATGGCTATTGTTTTTTTCTTTTTAATTAACTTACCTAAGATGCATTTTAAATTAAACTTCTTACTAAAATGTTTCAGTGTTTAATATGTGCTATTCATTCTGTTGTAGTCTTTAACAATCACATAAAGGGCCTTCACATACTTCCTGAGTGAAACTGTGTTGCTATCTAAGGACTGAATTCTGAGGAAATGTTTTCACATACATTAACTTATGAAGGTAGATTCAATTCAGTGTTAAGACAAATCACAAAGCTTATCTCAATTCCTAAGCAAAAATTACTTAAAATATCCTGAGTTAAAAAACAATTCAAGTTTAATAAGTTCTGAGCCCTATTTACACAGTAGACTTAGATCCATTAGAATAAACTAAATAAAGAGCATAGCTTTTGAACATGTGCTTACACAATTAACCACAATAGCACCAAGGTTTTTTGTTATAGTCTTTAAGTCAACAGCACTCCTTTATAAAGCAAGTTCACAAAAGGCTGTATAATTTACTCAAAGAACCATCAGAGTATGTTACAATGATCAGAGCTTTTGTCATGTTTTACTTCAATTCCCCCAATCATACTCAACCAGAGATTTGCAAAATGATGATTGTCTTTCTATGACCTGAAACCTTGTAGAGTTATTTTCCTAATGGAACTCTGGGTTATCACTGTTATTTCAGGAGAAAACAGCATCAATTTTCTAATAAGAAAACCATATTTAAAAGAAAAAATACATGAGATGATGATGAAATGAATTGTATATTAGAATTCAAATTCCTATGATCTCTTAGTGACATAAATCAAAAGCTTTAAAAAAATCTACCACCTTTAATTCAGTACTTTTATTTATAGGAATTTATTTTAAAAAGATAATTTGAAATATAGAGAATATTTTAAGTTCACATATTCATTCCTTTTTTATTTAAAATGGATAAAATGAAACATAAATGTCCTTAACTAGAAGAATTATTGTACTTATTATAAGGCTGAATAATTGAAAATTGTATTGCTTTAGAACTGATGTTTGCAAAAGGCTGTTACAAATAGGAAATGTTTTATATCACAAAGTTAAGTTAAAAGTATTGTATATACAATATTATCGTCACCTTTTTATATGCAGAAAAAAGTTTAGAAGTAAATACACTAACACATTAATCCATCGCATTAATAAGCAACTATGTGTGCTTAAATCTAAACATTTTGAAAAATACTGGAATACAGTTACATGGCATGAAAAGTGTAACTGTAGAGTTTCATGAAACTTTTTCTTTAAGAAAAAAATTTGTCAAAATACCTTATTTAATGTTAAAAGAACAGAAAACAAAGTAAACAGTAAACTATACTTAAAAAGAAATCACACTCCAGCTTATATAAACACCAGAGAGGTAAAACAGGAAAGGATTAATTTTTACTGCATTGGAAATTACTTCTCAAAAATTTCAGAATACAAAAGAAATGTGATATTAGTGCCCATTCAACCAAATTACAAGTAAATCCCATGACATTTATTCTTCTTTATTTTTCAAAGATGTATTGAATGTTTACTATGTGTTAGGAATTTAGAAATGGATATAGGAAAAAATAAGTACTTCTCTGTTTCCTAATTTTGCTAGTTTCTTAGGATTTTAGGTAAGCATCCTAATTGATGTGAAAAGAGCTCATAAAGCAACAAAAGAACATATTCAGCTCTCTTTTGCAACCTGCATCCCCTCGGTAGTAAGGGAACAATGTATATGGTCTCTAACTGCCCTCTTGCCTTCCCAGAGCAAGGGACCAGAGATTATGGTGGAGATGATGTCCTGCAAGGAAGCTAATTTCCTAAGATGTACATGCTGTGGCCAATTACAGCTCTGGTGTAATGACTTATCTCTCCCCAGCTGCAGGATATTCTCAGGAGGGAGGATTTACTGGTAGATATTGGTTTGGGGTGAGTGACATTTGTTGGTCAATTATATATCAAACATGTCCATCCTTTCCCAGTAGTACTCCAGGAAAGGATTTGTCCCAGAGGAGGTCTGTCTCTTCCAAGACTTGGGGTGCCTAGATGTTTGATGAGTCACAGTCCAAGGGTTGAAATTTATTTCACTCTGCAGACTGTGGTCACTCAATCATGATAATGCTTTATTGCCTTTTGAAGAATCCCAGAGAAATAAAAATACAGTTTAAACTTCTTCTTCAAAATTGATATAACATTAGGAAGCACAGTATGACCTTGGAGTCGATCCACTGTACAAGGTGTAGTCATGTATATTCTGAAGCCATGGAGTGAATTGTACATGTTTATGCGTTAAAGAATAGGCAATTTAGAACCTTTCCTTCTAAATCCCCAGTCTTCTTGCCAAAAGCATTTAGCTGCGCTAAGTATATACACTTTCCTTTATTAGCAGATTAGCTTTGGATAGTCTATCAGCAGAAGAGGTACTTTGAGGCCTTGGGGGTAGTAATGAGGTTCTTTAGAGACTGAGAACATTAATGAAAAATAACTTCAGACTAGATTTAGCAAAAGAAATGGATCACAGTCTTGGAAGTATCCTTGGAGAAGACAAAGTTTTGTGTTGCCAATGGGAAAAGTGAAGCTGAGTGGATAAATGTTTTGCCCAAGATCTAATAGCTTAGCTGTGATCAGAGTCAGGCCTACATTAATGATTGCTGATTTACACTTCCACTCCTCTATGATGTGTGTTTGGTATGATGAACAAGCAAAAAATAGCAGTTGACTAAAGAATTTAGGGTGGACAAGGAATTGAAGTAGAAATAAATCATAATTTAAAAAAGAGGTGCATAGATGTTTTTGAGCTTGGGAGAAATTCTATTTGTTAACCTTCTTTCCTTCCTCCTAATAGTCCTCTATATTTCCCATTTAATGGACCAGCCTTTTTTTTCTTTAACTTTAGTTGGAATAAATTTGTAAATGACATATTTGTGATACTTGCATACAGTTTAATTAAAAACATGTTTCTTCTTTCTCATCACCGTTTCATTTGTTGAAACTATTGCCACTGCTAAGTTGCTGCTGTTAACATCTCAGTGACTTAGAAGAACAGTCAGTGTTCACTTGCTGTTAGATGGAGGAAAAGGGGGAAAAAGTGTACATAATTTGAGAAAAAGAGAGAACACATAGTATTATTATGAGAGGAGAACAGATTTGGACTTTCCAGTGTATTTGAGAAGAAATACAAGCATTTAGAATCATTGCTTCAGTTGTGGGTACTAAGATTAGGATTATCTTTGCCCCAGATGTTTTCACGTTACTCTATGCCTTCCTTGTTCCAGAAGTAGGAGGGGTTTTATTTTTTTATAACAGATTACCAGTATATAATTGACATACAATAAACTGTATACATTTAATGTACAGTTTAATAAGTTTTGACACATGTATATACAAATAAAATTATCACCATTAAATAATTAACATATTCATCATCTCCAAAAATTTTCTTCAATCCTTTGTCATCCTCCTGCCCATGTTTCACTATCCCTCTACATCCTGTTCCCAGGAACCACTGATGTGCTTTCTGTCATAGATTTCTGAGATTTTATATAAATGACCTCATACAGTACATACTCGTTTTTGCCTTGTTTCTTTCAGAATAATTATTTTTAGATTCATTCATCTCGTAGCATGTATCAGTGTACTTTTTTTATTGTTGTTGAGAAGTAGTATTCCATTATATGGTTATACCAACTTTTGATGGATATTTAGGTTTTTCCAGTTTGCTGCTATATGAATAAAGCTACTGTGGAATTTTGTCTCTTTGTACAGACATTTGCTTTATTTCTCTTGTGTTGATATTTAGGGGTAAAATTGCTGGATCATATTAAACATGTATGTTTAACTTTTTAAGAAATTGTCAGCTGTTTTCCAAAGTGGTTATACTCTTTTACATTTCCACCAGCTGTGTATTAAATCCTAGCTGTTCTACATTCTCGCTGATACTTGATATGGTCAATCTTTTAAATTTTAGCCACTCTAATAGATGTGTAGTGGTATTTTAGGTTTAATTTGTATTTCCCTAGTGACTAATGATATTCAGCATCTTTTCTTGTGTTTATTTGCTTTCTGTGTCTGTTCTTGTGACATGCTTTTTCAAATCTTTTGCTCATTTAAAGTTTTTTTTTCTTATTGAGTTTTGAAATTTCTTTATATGTTATATATACAAGTCCTTTATCAGATATATGTATTAGTTATTTTATACCAGTCAGTGGTATGATTTTCAGTCTCTGAACAGTATCTTTTGAAGAAGTATTTGATTTTGATCAAGTATAATTTATCAATTTTTTCTTTGTATGGATCATACTTTTGTTGTTGTATCTCAAAATCTTTGCATAAACCAAGATCACAAAGGTGTTCTATGTTATCTGGGTTTATGACTTACATTTAAGTCTGTGATCGTTTTGAGTCAAGTTTTTGTAAATTGTGGGAGATATGGATCAAAGTTAATTTTTTTTTCTTGGTGTAGAGATGTCCAATTTTTCAGAAAAATTGTTGGGAAAACATTATCCTTTTACCACTGAATCAGCTTTGCACCTTTGTCTAAAATTAGTTGTCTACTTATGGATGAATCTATTTTTAAACTCTCTATTCTGTCACATTGGTTGATTTTCTGTCTTTTCACCAATACTGCACTGTTTTGATTAATATAATTTTATAATAATTCTCAAAACAAGATATTGTTAGCCTTGCAACTTTATCCTTTATCTATAGATCAATTTAGGTAGAATTATATTCTTAACAATGTTGAATCTTCTAACCCATGAACGTGATATAGCTCTTCATTTATTTAGATCTTTATTTTGTTTTTTAGCAATGTTTATTCGTTTTCAGTCTTACAGATTTTATTATTTTTCATTTAAGTAGATACACACATTTAAATTTTTTTCAATTTCAGTTGACATTTGATATTAAAATACATACACATTTAACAAATACATTTACTTAAAATTATTTTCACTTCCTTAGATGAAAATCAGTATCACTTGCCATAATTGGGAGATAATTTTGATAATCAAATAAAAACAGAAAAATAGTGTTAAATTCTAGGTAAATACTGTTACTTGCTGAGGCTCTTTTATTTATTTTTTTATTAAAAAGCATAATTATGTCTTGAATTCTAAAGACATACTTACATCAAGTTTTGTATTTTCCTTCATATATCCAGGTCTTAAAAATAATAGAAAAAGGGAACTGTTTTCTCACTAGATAATTTACTGTGTTTTAATGACTCACTAGCACTAAAATCTCATTTCTCATATTGTTGGATGTGAGTTCCACAGTTAGGGAATAACTAGATTTTAGGCTTGAGCAAAGATTCAGAGGTTTGAGAAAGTTTGGGTATTATAGAATCTGCAGATTAGGAATTCCTGAAATGGTACATCTAAGCCTTGGTTGTATTTAAATCATCATCTTGAGAATTTAAAAAGAGTCAGACCAAAAGAATCAGAATACTGGAATTGGCGTGTCTATTTTAAAATTTCCCTAGGTAGTTTCAAAGTTTTAAAAAGGTGGAAAACTATAATATCAAGACGTGGCCATGGGAGGATGGTGATGGTAGTGATAGTGTGAAGTGGGCAGGCAGGAGAAAGACCAGATTGATTAGCAGTGTCTGCTTTGGACACTGGATGTCAGTAGATGGAATGGTAAAAATGTCATTATTACTTTCCATCTTAGGGCTAGAATATAAATTGTCTGTCAAGGTAGTTGAATATTATCTTGAAGAATGATAGAATCTTCACTCTCTTTTCCATTAAGAACAAACACTCACGAATTTTCTGCTTCAAATGTTTTGGTTTAAAGCACTATGATCTTTTCTTACAATTAAAGGGATTAAATGCATATTTCGAGGATGCATTTTATAATGGCATATTTAAAGAACGTTCTAAACCAATACGTTACAACAGAAATGTGAAGTATTTTTGAAAGTTTTAACACAATTGCTGCCTATAAATAATAGTTCCAGATAAGAAATTCATAAAGACTCTGACAGCATTTCAAATATAATAATACATAGAATCCAAATTTGCATGTGTAAATAAACAGAATACAGGAGAAGAATCTGAATGTGAATCAGTTCCCTTAAGTATTTATCCATTGTTTTGACATAGCCGTAAGGCCCATTTAAAGTAGGGCATCTTTCAGGTGGAAAACATTTGCAGCCCGTTAGGCTGTGCTTTCTTATTGACACTGGCCATGCTACCATCCTGAAGGCTTCATCTGGGAAAAAGAAAGAAAAGGACAACTCTACATCTAAATCTTCGAACTTGCTTAGGGGAAGCATGGAACCTGAGAAAGGAGAATTTAAAAGTCTTGCTTAATCTAAGGGCAGTAAGAAGCATGGGAGAGGAAGTGATTCTGTGACGCTGAGGAAATCACGGGGAAACAGTGGGAGAAAAGGGCTTCTTTGGGGAAGGGATATTTGCAGGAAGGGACAGTTTTTGTGTTTCCCATTGCCCCTCCTCCCGGACGGTCCCCACTCTCCGCCTCTGGCCCTCCCTCTCCCAGGCTTCAGCGCTTGGCCAGTAGTAGACCGGGTGGGCGGGGTAGCTTCTCCAGCCTTGTCTTTGGCTCAGAAGGCCCGCAGAGCATAGGGTCATTAACTTAGTGCCCCGGGACTCCAAGCACACTGGGCATCCGCACCTCTTGGAGTCTCCAGCTCCGGGAAGCGGTGGTCCCCAACTCACTGCGAGAATTGTTTCACACTTTGTCGGTGTGTAAGTGGGAGGCAGCGGGACCACGGCCCGTCCTTCTACCCCCCGCATCCTGGTAGGGTTAGCTGTGGAAAACTCACTTTCCTGGTGCTACCCATCTCCAGACACTTCTCGAGAATGGAGCAGTCACAGTGTGGCAGCAGAGACCGCAGCGGCAGCGGCCGACCTCACCTGGCCCCGGGGCTGGTGGCGACGGCCCCTCCGCCCCCCTCTCCGGCTTTGCGGGTACCCCCAGGGATACCCGTTCCTCCAACTTTCCTGCGGCCACCCAGCCTCTTTCTGCGGGCGGCCGCGGCTGCAGCCGCCTCCACCGCGGGAAACGGGGGCTGCGCACCGGCTCCCGGGCTGCAGAGAGGGTTGGGCACGGTGGGCTGCGGCTACCCACGGACGCCCAAGTGCGCCCGTTGTCGCAACCACGGCGTCGTATCGGCGCTCAAGGGCCACAAGCGCTTCTGCCGCTGGCGGGACTGCGCTTGTGCCAAGTGCACTCTGATCGCCGAGCGCCAGCGCGTCATGGCCGCCCAGGTGGCGCTGCGTAGGCAGCAGGCCCAGGAAGAGAGCGAGGCTCGGGGGTTGCAGAGGTTCTTGTACTCTTCTGGACCCTCGGGACCCGGGCTTCAGACCTCGGGAGGCAGGATCGGAGCGGAGAATCCCCACGCGGCGAGCGTCCCTGCAGCGGTGACTGCGCTAGAACTGGGTGCCTTGAGACAAGCTAGTGGTCTGGCGACCCCTGCTTTCGAGGTTTTCCAGTCAGATTATACGAAGAAAAAGCAAGGTGAGTTAGTCTTTTATTTCCTCTTTGCAAAAGATTGTTCTGGAGAAAACTTTTGAAACGGGCAGCCATGCCCTGGAGGCGGTCAAGGAAAGTTTAAAAGAAGCATTTGTTTATGTTATGGGAAACTGCTCTGCAATATGACTTTAAAGAGGCTGTTAGAGACCCCATTACCCTCACTTTGGAAAAGCTTTCTGTTCCTTTAGACAGTAGGATAAGATAATGAAAAAGTGAAGAGTGAGTGATCATATGAGCACCTCATGTTGGGAGTTTGCGCCCAAGTTTCTATGACTTTGAGTAGAACTTTAAGTGGTCATTGAGTTAAAAGCTTAGTGAGAGGTGCTGCATTTTGAGCTTACTCTGTACTCTTTCCAGCTATAAAACCAGAGTTAATCTGATCTTGTGTGGGAAACTCACTGATAGTGGAGAGTACAGTTCTTTACCTTTGGGGCAAATCTTTGGAACCAGCTACAACTGAGGAAAAGACAAATCTACCAAAGCCTCTTTTCACCTCCTTCCCTTCAAAATTTTAAGTATTCCACCCCCAACTCCCCCTAAAGTGTAGAATGAGCTAATAGTTGAAGTTTCAACTCTTCTCATTGGGAAAAAAATTACGTTTTCCAGATTTGTAATAACATTGGTAAGAATTTCAAAGTTCAATATTTAGGGATTTCTTATCCAAGGAGTTTGAATTTTTTTCTCTTATTTATTGACTGCAAACCTCTTTTATACCTCATGTTAGGTTTACAGACACACACACACACATATACATACATATATATACACACATACATATATATATATACACTGGGGTATATAACTAAATTACAAAATGAAAGAAAAATGTAAATTTGATCTCGAAAATAAATAAATAAAAATTTCACAATCAAAATCCCACTGTAGTTTAGTAAATTTTAAAGTCCTCTACAGGGCCCACTAGCAGTGAAAATGTTATTTCCATATTTTTGTATAAACTCAGGACAGGTTGTATCGTATGAAATTATACAATGATTAAGGAAATTATTAATTCGAAAACATCCCTTGATTGTGAGAATTGCAGAGCTTAGATCATAAGATGTGCTTTTGAAAAAAGACTATCTCTGTATTTAAATAAGGCATATATGATTTTGTGTTCACCTGTGCCAATTTTTTGCCTATATTCTAGTTTATTTAAGTACACAAAATAGACTTTAAACATTTGCCATGAAAATCAAAGAGGGATGAAGAGAAAAATTATTAAATAAAAATATTATGAAAGATAAGCAAAAATTAATATTCTGTAAACTAAATTGAAAATGAGATTTGGCTGACATTTCTCTTCTAGACATTGATTTATGTATTTTTCTGGGGGGAGGATACTAAAGTATAATCTATTTTATAGGGTCAATTATTTTATTTTATTCTTTGCCTCAATTGACCACCCTTTTTTGAGACTAGTTTTGTGACTTTTCTAAACTGACCACCTCTTCTTACACAATATTGATGAACTGTAGTCTATTTAGTTTACTCATTCATTAGATAAAGACTAATAATGATTCAGAGGTGAATAAGATTTTCCTACACAAAAGAACCTTCTATTCAAAACGAGGAAAACTATATGTATCCAAAAACTGTACAACATACAATGAGAAAAGTAAAGAAGTAAAATGAGCTATAGAGAAGTTGAGAGGACAGAGCGATGATATAAATGATATCACAGTATTTTAAAGACACCTGACTTTCTAATAATCTCATGCAACCTGTATTTCATGACATTATATTATAGTCCATTAGTACAATGTAATAACAAAAAATATACATAAATTTCTTTAGAGATGAAATTTTGATACCTTACATGTTCGAGGGGGTGGTGGTATATTTAGTGAATCATTGATATAAATAAAGTAGAATGGCAAACCGATGCCAATCTACCTGCACTTGGACTTCTTTAGAAAAGTTTTACTTAAAGTTGAAAATACTAGAGAGTCTTTGTAATTTTGTAAGAGCGACATCTTTTGTTATATGTTTGATGTAAAGACAGAATTTTAACAAAATGTTAAATTGTACACAGTTTAATTTTAAAATAAACAATAGACTTTTTTTAGAATTTTGTACCTCTCCTTGAGAAAACATAGGAGTTTTGCAAATTGTGGTTGCAAATCACTGTTTTTGGCAATATTTGTTGTGTTACATTCATAAACTTTGTGGAAGAAGACAGTTTTACAGAAATATTCTGAGTACCTCACTTAGATTATATACTCTTTTTAATATAAATAGAGATAAAATATGTCTGTAGGGTAAGAGGAAATATAAACCAAAATAAAAATTATTTAGTGGATGTGTGAATTATTATTTTTCTAAAGACATTCTTATTTTATTAATATTCATATGCTTAACATGTTGAGGTAGAAAATCAGATTTTTGTGTAAAAATATTTTTGGAAAATTTTTCTTAGTATTAGAAGGGAGTTGTGATTTGAAGCAAATGCCTAATGTGTTATTTTTACCACACACTTTGAAGATCCATATAGATTGCAATAGCGCAATAGTGCAGTTTCTAATTTTTTTAAAGAAACAGTTTGACTGTAATCTCTTTTCTTGATATTTCCTAGAGATTGAAAAAGAAAGTCCATATTTCACAAAGGATTATAAAAAATACCAACTCTGTATCATCTCTCACAAAAAAATGAAATATACAACTCTGGTATGCTTTGAGATTGGTACAGCAGTAGTCAGTATTAGTTTAGATGGGAAACGAAAACAAATTTGTTATTTTTTTACTTTATTTAGTAACTTAATTGGAACCCGAAATGTGAGCATTCAAAAATCAATTGTTGAAATTTAGCATTAGTGATTAAGTAGAATATTCATTTTCATACTAAGATTGTTTCTTCTTTTGATTTTTATCTAAACTCTAATCATTTTATTTAGTTCTGTTTGCATGGTGTCATTGTGAAAAAAAAGACTCACTTGGATTACAACAAAACTTGGATAACATTTAGGAAAACTGCAAATTGACAAGATGGGGCAAACAATGTGAGATATTGGTACTACATTAACAGTTTAGGGTAACAGTAGACTGTCATTTCTGATTCCTAAATAACTACAGCATTTACATATTATATAATTTTGTGATCCTGAAATGACATAATAAATAACATTTTCCCGCTATTCTAACACTGGAATTTTCGAATGATCTTTTAAAATTCTCATTCATTAAAATTTCTTGCATTGAATAAGTATAACTAATATACTATGAGTGAATGAATTATTTTGTCCAGCATTAATTTTGAGTGGGCAGTAGTATGTTCTGGGAAGTTTTCCCTTTATTTCATTTCTTTTTTTTTCTCTTTTCCCCAGAACAAAAAGAGAGTAAATGTGACTCATGCCAGAGTGGACAAGAAGACCCAGTCTCCAAATCCCATCAACTTACCCTGGGATCATCTCTTAAGTCTAATAGTGTATTTAGAAAACTAAATGTTAGGTCATCTATTTCAGAAAACTCAAACAAGGATGATAGCATTCTGTCTCCTCAGCCTGCGGAACAATCAGGAGGTGAAGAGAGTCCCAGGTCACTATCATCCTCGGATTTGGAATCAGGAAATGAAAGTGAGTGGGCCAAAGACTTCACTGCTATCAGAGCCAGACTTTCCACAGTGTCCTCCAGACCAAGAGATCCTCTTGATATCCTTACCAGGATTTTCCCAGGTTACAGGCGCAGCCGGCTGGAAGGCATTCTACAGTTCTGCAAAGGGGATGTGGTCCAAGCTATTGAACAGGTCCTAAATGGGAAAGAACATAAATCAGACACCAGGGACCTAGCAAGCTCAGGAGAATTGGAAAATATAGCTTTTCAGAGAGCTTCAAATGTTAGTTTAGCTGGAATTGGTTTTGGAACTCTAGGGAATAAATCAGCTTTCTCTCCTCTTCAGACCACTTCTGCTTCTTATGGAGGTGATTCAAGTCTCTACAGCTTAAATTCTAGACTAGGTGTCAATCCATTACGGCTGGGATATTCCTCTCCAGGAAGAGGGCTGTCTGGTTTCATGTCTCCCTACCTAACTCCTGGATTGGTACCAGCGTTGCCTTTTCGCCCAGCTTTGGATTATGCCTTTTCGGGGATGATTAGGGATTCATCCTACCTTCCCAGCAAAGACTCTGTAACTGGTAGCAGACTGTATTCCAGGCTGAATCAGGACAAGCTGTAACACATCTGCCTATACTCCCTTTCTGGAGTGTTTTTTAGAAGTACGCAGTACAACTCCCATATCTACACCCACACTCATTAATGTGTTCACTATGTATGTGAGTGGATTATCAGGAATTAAAGATGCTTTTTTTTTTTTTTTTACAAGCAATATAATAAACTTGAAATCTAAAGACTCTTTAGCATTTATTAAGTGAAAGAATCATTTAAACGTTATATGTGCCTCGAGTAAAGCTGTTTCAGGAAATATTTTTATTTTCAACTAATGAATTTTCTCTCTAAAATATAAGCTGTAAAATTTCTATTTTAAAATTATACTTTTTAAATTTTATTGAAAAGTGGAGTTTATACTTGTAAAATATATTTGTAAGTGTAAAGCAACCCAGCATTATATAAAATTAACCAAAAGGAAGAATTGAAAAATTGAGGTACTTCTAAATAATTACTGTTTTAAACTTTTTCTTTCCTTTTGTTCCTTGTACACAGGAGAGAAAAAAAGTTATTCAAAGTATTTTAAAATATTTATTCATATATTAGTGATTAGTAAAACTTTTGAAAAGTTTGAATTCCTCGTTTTTTTTTTTTCTGAATGTCTAATTTTCCATTTATATCTGCCATTTGTGATAACAAGCGCCAGTAATAAAACATTTCTTTTTAAAGCAGATGTTGTGAATTACACAAAGGCTAATGAAGTAAATCTACGGAAATGAGACTCCGCCATCTCCTGGCCACTATCACTGATTGCAACTCAATTCTAGTAGAGTATAGGCATTAGAAACCAATGGTTTCCTAATTTTCCTAATGCATATAAACTAACCATTTTTTGAAATAAGTCATTTTGGATCACGCTACATAGGAATTTTCATATTATAAAGTGAACATCTGCGGATAAGGATTTTAACCTTTAAATGTGCTGTGCCTGTATCTGGGGAAATGTTCTTTTCCATATGTTTGTGACAAGAATATGGCAATTATTCTCAAAGGTAAAAATAATGTTATTCAAAAATTTTAAATAGCTGTTTAGATAAATTTATTGACTTTACATAGATAATGCTTAATACATTGAGGAGAGGTTATAAGATTCCAAAGGAGAAAATTTTTTGTTAAATTTTAGAGGTTTTCTTGAGATTTTTAGAATACTTTGTGTTCTTTATCTGGATCATTTGAAAGCTATTTATTTCAGTCAGTGGAAAGTCCCTGATAAAACTGCTTGCAAAACAATTTTGTGAAGTTTTCTTTATCTGTCAATGTTTATAAAGGACAGTAGCTATATTATTTTCTTTAGGAATAAATGGAAACCCAGGAGTTGTATAAGATAGTTGATGAATTAGAGATGAACAGCGTGACTTTCTAGAGATTTCTTAAATTGTGTATATGTGTGTGTGTGTGTGTGTGTGTGTATGTGTGTGAGTGTGTAATATACACTGAAGCCCTATTAGTTCTGTCATCTCTAAGGCTTTTCTATAAAGCCAAATAAGAGTATGTTTCTAAAGTATATCTTACTAGCAAATATTGTATTGAATGACTGCATAGTATCTAATGCTGATTTAGGATGCGAATATGTTTAATAGAGTATACATTAATTTTAATGGTGATTTGAGAAAGCATATCCTGTAAAAATTTTATGCAACCAATGTTTATTATTAATAAAAATGTTTTAGATTCTAAGCCTGAATCATGGTGCAACGCATGGCAAATGGTTGATATTCAATCATATACTGAGTGAAGAAAACCATTTTGGATAATAGAACTCTTTGACACTGATAAAATCAAGGAATTCTATAAAGTGGCCTTCAGACACAGTTTTGTGTACAATTTCCTGGGATTGTTGAGTCTGCTAAATGCCATTCAGGTTAGAATCCTTTATGATTCTTAAGCTGTTTTCTATTGCATTAATTCATTTATTGAATGCTATGTTTTTAAGTGCTAGATCCTGTAGAGGATACCAAACAAAATATTGCATTCTCAAGGAAGTTACATTATACAACAGAGATCTGGTTTAAAAATACAGCAATGCTAGAATTGCTGAATTCTTTATATGGTTTATATAATGTGCATGTGTTCATTTGAGAGACTGAATTGCTTTTGAACTGGGGAGAACATCCATTTTGGGCAGTATTCAAATTTTTAAACATTTTATAATCTTAAAACTTAATTTGCATTATGCTTTATATGTTTCATACTCTTTATAATAACTTTAGGACTTAATTTTATGAAATAGGTCATATTATTCAACCATTAAATTGTATGTGAGAAAATAGAGAATCAACACTAATGTTGTTCATCCTCAGTGTTACAATAATAGTGTCAGTAATCAGAAGTGGAAGTTACTTCTCCAATTTCAATTAGACTTTAAGTTCTGAGGAAGGATTCATGTCTGTCCACTCACAGCTTTGTACAGTATCTGGTATGTAATAGGTGCTCAGGTAATAGTTTTCCA
The DNA here is from genome assembly GCF_000325575.1 of Pteropus alecto. Taxonomy (NCBI): domain Eukaryota; kingdom Metazoa; phylum Chordata; class Mammalia; order Chiroptera; family Pteropodidae; genus Pteropus; species Pteropus alecto. The sequence goes on along the minus strand of NW_006433716.1, from coordinate 3,726,549 downwards.
CTGACTGAATTAAATAAGAGATAAAAACAAAGCATTACCTTAGAAATTCATTTATTTGACAACTATTTACTAAGCATTTACTTTGTGCCAGGCACTATACGGGGGGATGAAGAGGTGACTAAAATGCAAAACTTTGCCTCAGGTTGTTCACAGTTTATATTACTATGTGTACAAAAACAACCAGCCAACTAGTTCTTGGTGCTATTTGACCTTGTTGTTAACACCAATGAGTGTTTTGTAATCTTGATGTTTATGCCCATGGATGCTGCTTGAGGCCTGAGCTCCTAAGCCTCTAGGGATGCGAAGGAAAAGGGAGAATATCCCTTTCTGTGTAGTATGTTTAGGAAAGTCCATTCTATTTGTCTGAAAGGTAAGCAACTTCCAGGCCCATGATGAAAGACATGGGCAAAGAGGAAGCTTTTGTTCACTTGAACTGAGTCTTGTGTGGAAGTTACCCAAGCTTCCTCATGGCCTCTGGATCAGAATTATTGCCCAATCCCAATCTCAGGGTTGGTCTTTTGGAATTCATCTGATTCAGTGCCTAGGCCTCCTGACCTAAGCTCTATTCTAGCTATTCTGTGAAAATGGGTTAGATTTGAGGGGACAATTGAAGAGCATGTGAGTCTAATGATCTATTGTTTTTCTCTGCAGCTTCTGAAACAAAATAATTCTAGGAATTTTAAGACTTCTCCTCTTAGAAATTCCTAACTATGAACTTGAAAATAAGAAAAGTAGTTATGAAGTTTCCTTACCATTCAACTCCTTATTTTTAAAGTGCAATTTTTAGACATTTGTTTATCTTTGAAATTAAAAAGCCTTCAAAATATCAGAGAAGCTTAGGAAAAAGCACCTTATTATATACCACTGTAAATAGAATCGATTACCTGTGCACAAGATGAGATGTGTATCATCAGCTTCATAAAGGCAAATCTTCCCTCAGGGCAGCCTGATTCTTAAGTGTAGATGCTCATCTTTTAGTTCAAGGGTAGTGGGAAAAATTCCTGCTCAGATTCATTGCTCCCCACTGCCCCACATCTCCAAATAATTCTGTTATGATGCCTGAATTGCAGAGCTAAGCACTTAGTTATTTGGCATCATCCCCTTAAGAGCAGTTGTGCCAAACATTAAAATACTTTTTTTTGTTTGTGTGTTTTTGCTTACAAAGTGTTATTCAAATGAGAGAAATTCATTATCATTTCTCCTTTCAGAATTCATGCATAGTGATGGTGGGTAGGTGGGCTTCAGGGAAAGATGAGACAAGGATAATAAATATGAAGATGTCTGTTTCTCACTTTGGCAAATTTGATAATATTAAAAAAATCTGACTTTTAAATTTTTTTAGACTGTGTCATATATCATCAAGTCAAAGTGGCCACATTATGTAGTCTTATGAAGACATTGATAATTTAAAAAATGGACGCACAAATGCAGCTTTATCAAAATATGTCAAAAATTGCTTTAAATATCAAATATTTATTAAAATTTGTTTTATAGATAAGTTCATCAAGAAAAATGGACTATATATTGGTAAAATTAGGAGGAAATATGTAGAAAGTTGAGCAAGCATGCCAAAGAATATTGATTAGAAAATCCATGTCAACCAGGAGATATTTTAGATTTTTATCCTAAGCCTTTTATAAAATTTCTGTCAAATTATATGAAGGAATAAAGACATAAAATTCAGTGTTATTTGTGGGCAACACATTTGATAATGGCAGCTAATCTTTTGGATGACAGAATCAAGTTTCAAAATGATTGATTCTCCATTCTATTGTGCCTATATTATATATTAAAGATCCTTCTCATCTCCATTCTGTTGTGCCTATATTATATGTTAAAGATTCTAAGATCTTTGCATTCATAAACAATAGGGAGAGATATGGAGTCAAAATTTTTTTATGAAAAAAAGTAGTGTTATTTATTGATTGGTAAATTCACCATGAGATTACCATGTAACATGGCTGTTCTAAAAGTCAATTGAAATTTAGATTGCATTATTAAGAATAAAGTATGTAGAATGAGGGAGGTGATAGAATGATATACTCTGGAACATCACTCGGTCAGATATTAGCTAAAGCAGTGTGATCAGTTCTGAGTGCTATACACTAAGTGATTCTAAAACCTGAGGTATAAACAGAGAGTCATAAGATGCTAAATTGTGATTGTGGTGGCACTGCTTGTTTTGTTAGAAAAAAATTTAGAAGTGGGAGAAATTACAACATTTAAAGAACTAGGATATGACAAAAATGAATCGGGTTTATTCTTTATAGTACACAGGGTAAAAATTACATGGCGAGAAAATTCAGAGGAACATAAAGGACTTTTTGGCAGGCAGCAACTGGCCACGAGTGGAATGGCTGCCTTCTGTAATAATGTATCCTTTACTCATTAAAAATACCGTGTAGAAATTACCAATCAGAGACCTGACTAATGGGAGTTTTCATTATTGTTTTAGAGTTGGGACTGAATCCTTTATAAAGTCGATCAGAGACATAATACATATCGAATAAATGAATAAATGACTTTCAATTCTAAGACCATGAGGATGAAAACGCCCAACTGTTAGTTGTCAATAAACCAAATTGCAGTTTCGTTCATCATAACTTGTCCAATATGATAGTCTCTTAGAAGTGTATGAAAAAAGAAGAGAGAACACAGTGCATGATTTACAAAGGGTTTAGACTGGTAGAAGTTAGCATGAGGTAGGTAGATATACAAGACATAAGGAAGAAGAGGAGGGCTCAAAATGGACATGGAAGAGCACTAAAGATAAACTTTAATATATTTTCCACAAAGTATACACAAATATGTCTTCCTAGAGGGAGTACTTGCTTCAGAGTTGAGGAGACTTAGGATGGACTTAGCTGTACAACTTGCGCAGGTTACTTAAACCCTGAGGTGTTTGTTTCCTTTCTGTAAAATGAGGATAAGAATATCTAACTTGCAAGGTTCATGAAGGTAAAAGATTACTAAACTGCATAATACAGTAATGCTTATGTACTGGGTGGTAAATAAATTACTCTCACTGTGATTACTTTGTATTAAGATAAATGTGTCAATCTCTCAACAAGGACACTGTAATTACATTTGCTCCACTTCTAATGGCCTTGGAATACAAAAGGCAGGCATCACCAGTTTTCTTGTTTAGTTGTTCATTTCATAGGTGAGCCACATGTTCATAGCATGTTTCGTGCATGCTATTTGGATTTTTTAAAAGAGGTATGGGGAGTAAATGAGCAGCAAAATCGCAATTTTGTGTTCATGTTACATTTATCGGTCAGGACTCAGTCAGGAAAACAATCCCCCCCTTTTCTTTTAATAACTTTTTTCAGTTACAGTTGGCATACAATATTATATTAGTTTCAGGTGTACAACATAGACATTTATATAACTTATGAAATGATCACTCTGATAAATCTAATGCCCATCTGACACTATACATAATTATTCCAATATTATTGACTTATATTCCTTATGCTATACTGTACATCCTCAAGACTATTTTTGTAACTACTAATTTGTACTTCTTAATACCTTCCCCTTTTTCACACTCCCCCTCAATCCCTTCCCATCTGGCAATCATCAGAGTGTTCTCTGTATCTGTGAGTTTGTTTCTGTTGTTTATTTTGTTCTTTATATTTCACATATAAGTAAAATCATATGGCATTTGTCTATCTCTGTCTGACTGACTCCATTCAGCACAATATCCTCTAGGTTCATCCATGTCGTTGCAGATGGCAAGATTTCATTATTTCTTATGGAGTAATAGTCCATTGTATACGTGCACCACCTCTTCTTTATCCATTCTTCCATTGATGGATACCCACGTTGTTTCCATATCTTGGATATTGTAAATAATGCTGCAGTGAACATATGAATGCACCTGTCCCTTCAAAGTAGTGTTTTGGGTTTCTTTGAATAAATATCCAGCATTGGGATTAGTGGGTCTTTCTTTGTCTCTCATTATAGCCTTTGTTTTAAAGTCTATTTTGTCTGACATAAGTATTGCTACCCTAGCTTTTTTTGTTTCCATTTTCGTGAAATATCTTTTTTTAAAAAAAATTATTTATTTAAATTAGTTTCAAATATACAGTACATTGGTTAGGAAAACAATAAGTATATGTGGAAATAAGGGAGATATTATAGAAATTTGACTCAACATACACATGGAAGGATCTGGGAAATGAAAGCCTGGAAGAAGGAAATTGGCAGGTCAGAGAAGAGTCACTAATCTGCCTAAAGCATTGATACGGGTAGATAAGTGAGAATAAGTGAGAACTTGGAGGAAATTTGTGAAGTCCAGCATGTCCAGTCACTCAAATGGTTCCAACATGGCAATCATGAAGGGTGTCTAAGGGAAGCTAGTGCCTCTGCAGAGCTACTAACTCTGTGGGTCTGCAAGCAGGTACCTGGTGGTGGTCCTGTCCCCACTGTTGGCCAGCAAAGTCAGCAGTCCAGTGCATCCCTTGTCAACTTGGCATTCACACTCACTTATATTAACTATACTTACTTCTAAATAAAAGCAAAAATTATCCTTTCACCTAAAATTGATACAACTATCCTTGGCATAATAAAAACATGCTAACCCTCTTCCCTAAAGAGGGTACACAGTGACTTGTCCATCTTTGAGGAATGCTCATTCTTCTAGCTGAGTCAAATCCCCCTTTGAATATCCTATAACTTTAATCTTGTGATATAGTTAACCACTATTAATAAATCATTTAGAGTGAGGAAGTGAGAGAGAGGGAAAATTGGTGTATACACACACACATACTTAGAAGCAAGGAAGAAATAAATGCTCTTATTTACTCTTTTAATCATATTTGTAACTGGTCATGGGATCATGGATGGTATTTGTAACTTCCTTTTTCTACTCCTTTATTTCATACTCTCTTTGCCCCAGCAAATGTCTAAGTTAATTGTGGTTCCTTACTTGGTGGGGTGCCACAAATCTTCATTCCTGAAGAGTCCGTGCCATTACAGTCCTGCCTTTATTAGGCTGTTGTAGCTTTCCATGAACTTTTACCACAAAACATGGGAAGACTCTGGGGCATCTCCTGCCTACTGAAAATACTCCCTCTCACCTCTTTCTTGTTGGTTCACTAGCATGAGGTGCCCAAAGTAGCCAATGTTAGTCTCAGGTTCCAGTACAATGTTGTATTCTCTGGTGGCATCATATTCCCTTTGAGAGGTGAGACTTCTAAATCAAAAATAAACCCCCCAAAATTCAAAAGTTGTAGAGAAAGAAAACAAAAAAATATTGCTAATGAGTCATTAGCATTCATATGAGAAGAGCTATTTCTGTATCTACTCTGGGAGAAATATCACTACATATTAAAGTTGATTCCAAGCATATCTTGCATCAAGGAGGACATTATTCCAACCTCATAAAATGCCGTCACCAGCTGGTGCCATGAGTGAGTCTTCCAAAGACCGTTCCATAATTTTATTAGGCCTGCTATTTGAGGATGAAGGGAACGTAATGATACTAAAGAATTCCATGAGTTTGAGCCCAGTGTTGTTCTTCATTTGCTATAAAATGAATTTCTTTGTCAGAAGTAGTGTTGCATGGAATACTGTGAAGGTGAATAAGGCATTCTGTAAGCCCACAGAGGGTAGTTTTAGCAGAAACATTGAGTATAGGAAAGGCAAAACCATATCTAGCATAAATGTCTTTTCCAGTGAGAACAAAGGGCTGCTCCTTCAAAGATGGAAGTGGTCCAGTGTAATCAGGTGGCTGGCTGGTTCCCATAGGGAATGGTGCCATTTCAGGGGCTTAGTGTTGATCTTTGCTCTTGGCAGGTTGGGTACTGAGCAATGGCTCTAGCCAAATTGGCCTTGGTGAGTGGAAATCCAGGTTGTTGAGCCCATACATAAGCTCCATCTTTGCTTCCGTGATCATTATCTTCATGAGCCAATTTAGCAATTATGGGGATAAAAGAATAGGAAAAGAATGGGTAACCTTGTGGATATGATTATTATGATCTTCCTGTTATAATGTTACTATTTGGTAACATTATATGGGACAAAAATATTCTCATATTTCTGCCCATTGACAAGTCTCCACATACCTCTTCTCTACATACTGTTTCTTCCAATCATGTTTCTTCCAAGTTGCTGACCATCCAATTTAAACTGTCAGCCACTGCTCATGACTCATTTTAGATATGTACCTCTATCCATCTCTCCTTCCATGCAAAATGAACAGTCAGATGCACAGCCTAAAGTTCTTCCTGTTGGAAAGATTTTCTTCACCATTATCCTTCAGGACCACACCTGTAGTGCTGCAGCTGTCCACTTGAGATAGTGCCAGAATAGTGTGTGGAATCATCTGTGAACAAAGACCAAATTGTTTTTCCTAATTCTGCTCTCATAGACCACTCCACCTGAGAGAGAAAAGGAGAGAGAGAGAGAGAGAGAGGAGGCAATGTGGCAGATGTAAGAGCCATGGAAATTTGAGCCACTTTTCATGTAATCTATTTGTGACTTCAAACTTGTGGAGAAAAACCTATCTATCACTTCCACTTGACTGAATACTACCATAGAGGGCTTGGTGGGTCAGACAACACCATTTATTTTGAGTATTTAAGCTCACATAGTTATTTAATGGCCAATATTAAGAGGACTCTATTAGGACCCAGTAACAGGCAGAAGCTGTTTCTCAAATAGGAATAATTATCTGCAGAGAAAGTATAACTTTTCTCTAATGTCCAGGAGGGGTATACTGTAATTTATTCTCTGGGGGTCCACCAGAGCTTTTCCTTGGGATTCCCAACTGCCATAAACACTTCAAGCACCATTGGATATGCTGAGTCATGTGACCCAAGTGGCAAGATAAGTTGAATGGCAACCTGGTTCTATTGTCGAACCTCTTCTTGATATGGACCCAAAGCTGACAGCTTATTGGGTTATTTGGTAAGTAGGTTGAAGTAAGATGTCCAAATCAGGTATCCATTGCAACCCAAATTCAGAGGCCCACATTTTAGAGGTAGCAGGTACTAGATGCAGACAAATTTACCATTTGATAAGTGATATTTCAACGTGCACCAGACCACTTATCTCTAGGAATTTACAATATGACAAACTCCCAAATTATTATGACTTTGAAATAAATGTGTTTAAGAGCTTTAAAGATGTGAAAGTAGAAATATTGGTTAAAAGGAAACTAATTTATGAAACAAATTCAGACTGATATGTGTTTCTGAAAAACAGGTGGATATAGTAAAAAAAAAAAAAAAAATTAAATCCCAGGAATTAAAAGTATTGAGAAAAGAATTAATTATTCTGAGAATTATACTGAGAATTTTATCTGTAACCTAGCACAGAAAGATAAGATCTGAAAAAGATAAATGGGTATTTAAAATGGTGATGAGAAATATATTGAGAGGCTTCAACATATATTTTGTGGGAGTTCTATGAGTAGAGGATTAAAGAAATTGTATAGAAGCAAATATAGATAAGATATTTTTAGTTGTGCAGTAGTGGGAAGAAAGAGAAAATAACCAAAGAAACAGTTATAATATGTCAGTAAATGTTATTAACTACTGTATGTCTACTTTTTTAAAAATTAAAAAAAAATGTGAGATTATAGTTCTAGACAACAACAAATGGAATGTATTAGTGGAGGAATGGGTACTGGTGAGTAGTTAAAACTTGTTAAGACTTTTGTCTTTTGCGGGGAGAAAAACAGAGAGATTGAATAATTTAAGGGCTTATTAGAAAAAATATTTTCTTAAGTATGCATGTTAAACCTAAAGGTTGTCACCAAATAGTAATAATAAAATTTACAACTTTCAAATCATGAGATGTGTTGATATACATTTCAACTCATTTTCTTCAGATGTTCCACATCTTGCAGAGTTATGACCTTAATCGCTTCCTTCCCTCAGATCTGCTGAGTTCATCACTGAGTAAACTCAACTAGAAGCCAGAGGGTAAGGGAGCTGGTTGATGTGTCCTTACATATCCATCTCTTGAGACACAGAAAATAATGAAATGGGAGAGTTTATCTGGAGGTAGGAAGGACTATATCTGGTTGTAAAAATAAATTGTAAAAATAAATTGTAAAAATAAATCTCAGATGGAATAAAGGCCTATTTATAAAAGAAAAATCTTTGAAATCATTAGAAGATAATATGAGATTATCTTTATATCTAAGGGGTATGGAAATATTTCTTTATCAAGATCGCCAAAACATACATCTCAAAAAGACAGGTGAGTGAAACTATAGTAAAATTAAATTTTTGAACTATAATACACAAAATTATCAAATATAAATAATGAACTACAAATATGACACACAAAGAATGCATATCCAGGATATATAGATATAATGAATCGATGAAATTGGCCAAATAACTAATACAAGATGTAACGTATTACAGAGCAATTAAAGTGAACTAGTTGGATCTTTATGTATCTAAGCATGAATAAATCTCAATACAAAATACCAAATTAAAAATAATTTAGGGTTATGTATGCTATAATTCCATTCATGAAAATTAAACTAAAAATACACAGTGTACCATATATTATTTGTGGATAGACACATAATAAAAGTACAAACACATGGATTATCTATAGTAAAGAAATCCTATTATTTACTTATAAGTAGGAATGAAGAAGAATAGGAGTGAGGAGTGTAACATAGGTGCTCAAACATAATCTCTGATGTTTTATTTCTTAAAAACATCTTAAGAAATATGACAAAATCAGTTTTATTTAATTCAAGAAGTATACATACACTACATTATCCTTTTTTTTTTTTTTTAAATTTTCTGGGCTTTCAGACTTTTAAAAAATAAGAGAAAAAAAAAGAGAAAAACACTTCATTTATCCAATGCAAAAATATTGTCTCAGATATATGAGAGTGCTTAGGGTCATCATCACACTACACTAAGTTTAATTCTGTAGGCTAAGTTCATAGCTGAAATTATGAAATTACTTTTGTGCTTTTTCTAGTCCCACTGTTTCTCTGGTAATGGATCTGAACAGGCAAGAAATATTTCTCTCCAGTCTTTCTTTCCCAGAGCCTTCAGTATTAAAAATACTCCCAGGAGTTTAGGAACTGAGCAGCCAGAAAGGGGCTCTTAATTCATGCATAAGTGTTAATTGATTTTTTAATTCAGTAAGCAACATGCACAAAACAGTATTCTGGGCTATATAGATAAATACAGAAATTACCATAGAGGAAAAAAGCAGGTGGCAGGAAATTAACATTTACTAAAGACCTCATATGTGCCAGGCCCTAAACAGGAATTTTAGTGCAGTCAGGCTATTAATATGGAGTCTTTTAAATCTGATGTTTTAAAATATAAGCTTAGTGTTTATTTAATTTTGGCAGTTAGAAACTTGTTTCCTATCAATAAAAATTGAATATTTATGTTCCAAATAAGAGATTTATACCACAAACTAATTACTATGGCATTAACTTGTTTTCAATTGTCCTTTGTTGCACTTTTTTTCATTCATACTCTAAAGAAAGGAACACCTTGTTTGGACAGAGGCGTGGCAGCTTCAAATTTCAGTTAGACTAAACTTGAATTTTCTTTTATCTGTCTTTTTCTGTTAGCAAAACAATTCCTATTCTTCTGGAGCTTTTGTTTTTTCTCTTGTTCTTTTCTGGCATTCTGAACCATAAAATTTGTTGAGTGACATCAAAGCTTAAAAGCAAGGTCCTAAGGTTCGACTCTTGATTTTGCTCCTTTGTTTGATCTTGGGTGACGTAGCTGACTTCTTAATGTCCTAGTCTCCTCATCTGATAATTGGGACAATAATAATACTAATGCCTAGCTCAGAGGGTAGTTGGATATGGAGGGAGGTTGATTAAAAATTAAGAAATAACACATTTATCTCACTTCAACTACGAGCAGCATTTAGCCTCTGCAAATGAAACTTCTGTTTTATTTAAAGATTTACAATTTAGATGATAAAACAACTCATTTGTTTTTGGAAACTAACACTACGTCGCACAACCTCTGCTTCAGATTTTCAGATCTGACGGCCTTAGACCATGTCAACTGTCTTGGATGTTCTCATACTTGTACTATTTACATTTTGGTCAGAATGGGTCAACTCTTTCTAAAAGTTTCCACTTGAGGGCGCTGTCTACTAGGTGGGAATTGGAATACCACGAATGTCCAGTAACACAAAGAACCTTTTTTAGGAACTCGATTTAACTTGTACCATATTTCCAATGTATTCCAGTGATGTGTTAGCTCTCCTTATTGATTGGTGCCCTGGGTGGATGCCATCCTGACCTATGCCGAGCACTTTATATTAGACATTTCATTATATCGCATTAATCTTAAATATTTTGAGGAGAATACTTATCCCAATTTTATAAATGAGCAAATAGCCTGAGAAAGGTTAAGTAATTCTCCCAAGTTGTGCTAACTAGCGTGTGGTATAAAATTCAAATTTGAGCCTAGATCAGTCAATCTGAAAATACTAGTTTACGTTCTTCCATGTTTTCTCTCTTACATATGTATATATATGTGTACAAATATGTGTGTATATATGCATATATATTATTTATATATAGATATATATCTAATATAAATAATTTTATGATTTAGTGGGCATATATAATATTTAAATTATACATTTTAAATTACATTTAGAATATATTTTAAAACTGGTCAAAAGTAAATATCTTGATGAAAATATATAGCTACAATTGTTTGCTTGCAGAGGAAGTTCTGTTTTCTTGTTGAATAATGCAGTAAATGCACTAAAGCAGAGCCAGCATGCCCAACTATTTCATCAGATTGGCAAACTACAATAAAACGCCAAATTACTATTTAGAAAGAAAACACATTTTTGTTGTTACCAAGATCAGCTCTAACTAAAAGGAAAGCAACCTGGCCCATTTAATAGACAAGTCTTTTCCCCATTTCTTGTAAAATTAAATTAGGTGGAGACTATAAAATTATTTACATCTATAGAGAATCAATTCTCTGAGCAGACTTACTAATTTACATAAAGTTACTATTTCCTAACATAAGTAAAAGCAAAAGAGATAGTATGCATTATTATTACATTTGTATGCAAATATATAAAAATTCCTCTAGGTAACAGTCGGTGTTTGCTACCTCTTCTTTTTAAATAGTATCCAAATTGAATGACTTTTTTCATATTTTCAAATTTGAGCAATCTCATTAACAGCAAGGTGACTGAGAAGAGCATTGATTAATTTTCACTTGAGCTTTGTATAAGTGAGCAATTTCTTCATAATCAATAGTAAGATTTATTGGATGTCTGTGGTGTCTGGGGCATTGGGATGTGTAGATCTAAAGCATTTTTCCTGCCCTTTTTGAAAGTAAGGCTTTCTGGGATTAAAACAGAAGGTATTCCTGGTCTGTGAGGGAGGGCCGTGAGAGAGTAAGTGAGATAGACAGTACAGAAAGGCTAGGTCCTGACCCAGATGTACACATTTCTTAAAACTTTGCCTACACAGTGCTTTGTTACATGCAATATAGTTTATATGCTCCAGGTATTTGCTGGGGAGAAAACGCTCCTGGATAGCTATGGAAGCACATTTCTTCCAATCTTTTGGTCACTCAACAAGAAGCTGGCTCAGAAGATCTGAGTAAGTTCAAGAGATGAAGAGACAGATACTAGAAACCAAACCCTCTTTATCACCTCAATTATTTCTAACAGGGCAGCATCCCTCACCAGGAAGTGACTATTGGATTTTGGTAGCCTACGCGTTCCTTACAGTACTATTTTATCCCTTTTCCCCCTATGTAGAAGGTTATGGAGTTAAATTTTTTTCCCCTGGAGTTTTTGCATGTTGTATGTAATATGGCTTTGCCTGGCCTTGCGTGTACTCTGCTACTTTTCTGTTGTTAATTAAAAAAAAAAAAAATGCTTGAGTGGGTGCTAATGGTGTAAGCGATTGTGCTTCCTTCACGACATATTTATTTAAAAAGCACCATGTGTGACCAAGACTACTAAATCAGTTATAATTAGAGTCACAGCAAAAATAATCTTTCCTTCAAAGTTGGAAATCATCTCTGAAGGAAAAATAATCTTTCCTTCAAAGTTGGAAATCACATCATCTCTGTTCAGAACCAAAGAATCAGCTAATTGACAACTTGTGGATGTATTTGCATAAATATTCCAATGAATTGACTGCTCTGTCCATGCTTGCTATAAAGGGACGTGTTTAAGAATCCAGATCATGAAACAAACTTTGATTCAGGCACATCAAAGTGGAAATTTTTTGAGAATACATCAATGGGAGTATTAATGTTAGACAACAATATGTTATAAATTTTAACACTGACCTTTAACATTCTAAGAGCAGGAATTGCTCAAGGCTTGCTACTGTCATTGTCTCAAGTTCTAGTTGAACAAGCTTTATTTGGCCCTCCAGAGGTACTGCTGATGAAATCATTCTGAGAAATGTCATTTTGAGAAATGACATTTCATACGCATTATATCTGACAGGCAAACCTGATGGGCTAATGTCAAAAACATAAAACCACATCCTGGACTTTTTTGAAATGTTTTTTTTTTTTTGTTTCCTCTACAAATATAGAGACTAACTTCCTGGCTGAGACCTCGATGCACTTCAGAGGACATGTAGGGCTGATAGCATTGATCACTGCTGGAGCTTTGAGATGGAGATGTTGCTTTCCAAAACCTGGATATCAAATGGGAAAATTATGACATTTACTTTTCATAGAGAGAGTTGTATAGTTCTATGAAAACTGAAAGCAGAGGGTCAGACAAAAGATAAATAGGCAAAAAAAAATTCTTGGAATATAAAGGCTCTTTGGCAATGACAACCTTTTTAACTAAATGAAATATGTAATCAACCAATTGAGTTTTTATCCCCATATAAATGGCTGAAAAAGAAGATGTGGTACATATGTACAATGGAATATTACTCAGCCATAAGAAAAGATGAAATACTGTCATTTGCAACAACATGGATGGATCTTGAGATTATGCTGAGTGAAATAAATTGGACAGAAAAAGTTGAGAACCATGTGATTTCACTTATATGTAGGATATAAAGCTGAAAGCAGCAAACAAACATGACAACAGAGACTCATGGACACTGACAGTAGATTAGTGGTTACCAGAGGGAAGTGGGGAGCGGAGAGGAAGGTATGGGGAAAGGGTGTCAAATATTTGGTGATGGAAGGAAATTTAACTTCAGGTGATGAACACACAATGAAATATACATATGACATATTATCAAATTGTACACTTTAAACCTATTTGATTTTATTAACCAATGTCGCCCCAATAATTTTAATTAAAAAAGAAACTAATAAAAGTATTTGTTTTAAAAAATTAAAGAACATAAAAACACATAATAAATCAGAACTACCATACTTCCTTTTCATAGTCTCTTTTATTAGTTTCTTTGGTATACTTGTATAGTTTCTTTATGCAAGTATAGGAAAATACGTGTTATATTTTACTCTTATCTTCACCCCTTTTTTATGGTTCAAAAGGAAGCATCTTGCTTTTTTCATTCAATGATGTATGTCAGAATTTTTTTCATATCAAACACAAAGAATTCCTTGTCTTCTCTCCCCATTAAAAAAAATAACTGCAAAGTATTCCATTGCATGGGTGTAAATATTTAAATGGTCTCCCATTGAAGACCATCTAATGGTTGCTAATTTTATTCAATTGCAAACAATATTGCAATGGCTGTCTCTGAATATATACCATTTTTCTCGTGTGCAATTATACCTGTAGGATAAATTCAGTAAAATTGAATCCAGGAAATTTGTAATTTTGAAAAATCTTGCCAAATTGCTCTCAATCGGTTAATTTGTGGTCTTAGCAGCAGTTTATGAGTATCATTATTACAGTGTGTCATAAATGCTTTGGTTTTTAATAGATAAAAACTGTTTTTTTTGGATAAAAATAATATCAATGTAGTTTTAATTGCATGTTTCTTATGTTAAAGTTAAACCTCCTCAGATGCTAAAGGGGCCAATGGCATTTCCTTATTTCTTCTTCTGTTAGCTGTCTATACATATACTGTGCTCATTTTTCTATTGGGTTGCTATTCTTTTCTTATAAACTTTCTTAATACTCTTTCTATATTAGGGAGGTCAATATTTTATTTATGGGATATGTTTTTCTTTAGTATTTTGATTTTTCTTAGGGTAATTTTATTCTGCAGAGGGCTTGTTTTTAATAACTTTTAATATAATATAGTGCATTAATCTTTTGTTCTATGGCTTCTGAACTTTGAGTACGAGTTAGAAAGGCCTTGCCTACTTCAAATCAATAAAATAAGTTTCCCAAGTTTTATTCTAGTGATTTATTTTATATATTAATTATAATGATTAATCAGGATAAATATTAATAAAATATTAAAATAAATATATAAACTAAGCTATTCATAAGAATACAAATAAATTAACAATATATTAGTTAATGTGCAATTATCAATAAAACATCAAATGTTACATATATTTATATCTTTCACGCAGATTTGTTGAGTTTATTTTTATTTATCTATTTATTCATTTATTTTCCAAGTGAAGAGGACTTTTTGTTTCTTATTTGAAAGTTATTTTTTATAGTTCTGTTTTGATCAGAGAATATTTCTGTTTTTCCTACTCTTTAATATTTATTTTTGTGTGTGTGAATGTCCTAATAATGTCCTACTACTAATATATTTCAATTTTTGCTTGTATCTTCTGTATTATTTTGTGCTTTAAAAGACTATTATATTATAAAATGTGTAGATAATAATTTATTTAATATATCCATTGTGATTTGTACTCTTTAAATTTATAAAGTGCCCTTTTTGACTTTTTTTTGAATTGGCCTGAATTCTATCTACTTCATTTGATTCATCTGATAGTAATATCACAATCCCTGTCTTTTTTTTTTTTTTTTGCATTGCGTGGTATGCCTTTCACTATACTTTTATTTTCAAACTTTCTGAATCACTTTGTTTTAGCTGTATTTATGCAATACAGAATTAGGTTTGTATGTGTAGTTCAATCTGAAAATTGTTTTCTTTTTTCAGTGAGTTAGTCTTTTATATTTGTTAAAATGGGAAGTATATTTAGTTCTATTGTAGCTAATTCTAACCAGATCTCTCTTTTTAAAACTATATTTATGTGTTTATATATTTCGCACATCTCACACCCACCCACCCGCACACACACAGACACACACTCATTTGTGTCATATGTTTTCTTGGTTTGTTTGCCTTTCAAATCTACCACTTTATTCAACACAGAATTTAAAAAAATATTTTAATGTAGTCAAATATACCAGTCTTTCCCTTTGTGATTATGTCCTTGATTTCATGCTTAAAAATGCCTTTCTTACTTTGAAAATTTACGAATACATACATGCATTTTATTTAATACCTTTAGCTTTGCATGCATTTAAATTTAAATCTTTCTAATCTATGTAGTCCATTTTGATAATGTGGTATGAGATAGAGCTGTAATGCAGTTTTCCCCAAATTGCTAGTCATTGGTTTTAACACCATTGATTGAAAATCTTTTTCATTCTGATATGAAATATCACCCATTGAAAGCTAAATTCCCAAATACACTGTGGACCTGTTTCTAGATTTTGTCGCATTGAGCTATCTCTTTCTGTGTTAGTGGTACAGTGTTTTAATTCAACACTAACATAGTTTTACATGGTTGACATACCACTTGTTAATTTTGTTTTCTGTTCTTTTTCCCACATACCATTCATTATATCACAAACACTTCTTCACACTATTAAAAAATCTATAAGAACATACTTTTAATGGCTGTAATATGTCATTACAAAAATTAAAGAAAAAAGTAGAATATACCAATTTCCATCAAGTCTAAGATGTCATCAGTTTTAAGACACAGCATTAGTTAATGTACTAAGAAGAAAGCATTGCCAATTAAATTATGACATGCCATCAGTTTTTAAGACACATCTCTACTTTAGAGAGGTTAAATTGTGAAAAAAAATGTGTGTTTTAGAATTGCTGAAAAAGACAGAGATGAAGCACATATTTATTTAGATCTTTTTTGATTTGACAATGACTAATTAAATGAATTGGCTATAGTCTGACTTTGAGGTAGAAAGGAATGTTATTGGCTTTGGTAGTAGTGAGAATAATATGGTGAATCATGTGCTGGCTCATAAATCCTTCTGCCTGAAAGCGGTATGCATCATTTTTACTCACACTTCATTGGCACAAGCAAATTATTACTATGTTTAACTTGAAAGCAGGGAGAAGGGGAGTACAGTCATATCTTTGACCTGGAAGCATGAAACCAGGAATATTTTTGGATAGCTTATAATGACCATATGGAATTATTTGACATTTTATTTTTGATTTTTCATGCTCACTACATAGATCATTTAGGAGGTGTGGATTTGAAGACTAGATTATGCTAGAGAAATATGATCCAATAATTTCTGACATTTTCACTCATTGACAGAATGACTTGGATTATATTTTTGGATCTGCGAACAAAATATATTTTGGATATGCAGAAATTTTGAATATCAAAGATACTTGGCTAATGGTGATAATGATAATTATAATAATGATAAAAATGGGGAAGATAATCATCAGAAAAATATTGCCTAAAAAGTGTAATTAATGTATGGAAAATGGCAGAGTTTCATTTAAAGGCCAATTACATTTATTTTATGGCACCAGGAGATATCTTTTTGGAATAACAGCTTGGAGTATCATTGACCACAATGCTTTTACTTCTGATTAATGGAACAATCATGTTTTTTGGGGGCTCACTTATATATAAATTATAAAAATATATAATTTACTTTTCAATTCCCATTTTTCTTGCTCTTTATTATTGTTAAGTACTTTAGTTGAATTTTACCTTCTGATATTATTTTAAATGCAAGAGCCATTAAAACTACATCTACAACCTTAAAATTATAGCAACATGTAATAGCACTTTGCACAGTACCTTAACCATAGTAAGTGCTCAAATTCTGTTGAATAACTCCCTGTGAAAAGGATTTTTATGACTGAAGATAAATTGTACTCTAGATCTCTTATCACCTTCAACATAACCAATAAGCTAGTAGAAGAACTGGAATTTTGGAGAAAGCAGATGTTTGTTCCTTGTGTTCATTAATTGGAATTAGTTATAATAAAATTCTGGTTTAGATTAGACTTATGTAAGAATACAGAGAAATATTTTTTTCTGGAGAAACTTAAAGAAACTAAGAGGATATATCAATTGCTATTATTTATTGAACATTTAACATGTGCCGATAATTTTATCCTATCAATAACATAACGAAATTAGAGTTATTATTATATTTATACACATTTTCTAATGAGAAAACTTTCCTGACAATTCAGCTAGCACACTAATGGAAGTATGATTTGCATCCAGGAAGACTAACTCCAGAACCCATTATGCTAGAGATGACCTTGCCACCATGACTGAAAAAGTGTCCATCATTGTAATCAAACTGCATTTTATTCCAAGATAAAAATTACAAAGACTTAAAGAAGAATCACAATGGGAAATAATGACCTTAGTGTTCACTTAGTAGGTTTTAATTTATAAAGCTGGTTCTCTGTTTTTTGCTGTCTTTAACATGCAATAATATCTCAGTGCTACCTTAATTATGTACCAATGCTAAGCTCCTGATAACTAAGAACCTGAACTTTTCCACTGACTGAGACTCTAACCTAGTAAATTGATAATATCTTTTATTGTTTATGAACTACCGCATTTGAAAAATCATTCCCATTTTATTGCAAATACGAGCAATTAGGAACTATTTTCAACTGTAATAAACTGTTATCAACCATTAATTAGCTTAACCTTAATATCATTTTCATGGCAGAAAAGAGTTAATTTTTGTACATGGGTCCAACTTCATTCTTTTGCTTGTGGATATCCAGTTTTCCCAGCACCATTTGTTGAAAAGACTATCTTTTTCCTATTGAATGAGCTGACATCTTCATCAAAAATCAGTTTACTGTAGGTGTTTGGGTTTATTTCTGAGTTTATTCTATTCTATTGATCTGTATACCTATCTTTATGCCAGTACACTGTCTGACACACTGATTACTGTTGCATTATAAGTTTTGAAATTGGTAAATGTAAATCTTCCTTTTTTATTCTTCTTTTTTCAGGATTGTTTTGGCTATTCTGAGCCCCTTGCAATTCATCCAAATTTTAGAATTAGCTCATTAATTTCTAAAAATAAATCAGCAGGGAATTTCATAGTGATTACATTGGATCTGTAGCTCGGTTTGGATGTATTGCCTTACTAAAAATGTTAAGTTTTCTGATTCATGAACATGAAATGTTTTCCCATTTATTTAGATCTTTGTTAATTTCTTCCAACAATGTTTCATAGTTTTCAGAGAACAAGTTCTGCATTTCTTTTATTAAATTTTTTACTACTTTGTTTCTCTTGATGTTATTGCAAATAGAATTTTCTTATTTTTATTTTCAGATTGTTTACTGCAAATATATAGAAATAAAATAGATTTTTGCATATTGATGTTTATCTTAAATATTTAATGAACTCATTTTATTAAATTTTTTAGCAGATTCTTTAGGATTCTCTCTATGTAAGATCACACCATCTATAAATAGATGTTGTTTTACTTCTTTCTTTACAATCTGTATGCCTTTCATTTCCTTTCTTGACAAATTAACCTGGTGAGAACTTCCAGTATGATGTTAAATAGAAATGTCAAGAGTGGTTGCCTTGTCTTGTGCCTGATCTTGGGTAAACATCCAGTCTTTCACCATTAAATATGAAGTAACTGTGAATTTTTTCTAGATGTCCTTTATGAGATTGAGGAAGTTCCTTTCTGTTCTTAGTTTGTGGATTGCTTTTATTGTAACAGGGTGTCAGATTTTGTTAAATGCTTTTTTTCTGTAACTATTGAGATGATTGTATGATTTAAAAAAAATTCAATTAGTATTATGTATTACATTAATTGATTTTTCAGATGTTATACCAACCTAGTATGATAGAATAAATCCCATTTGACTATAGTGTGTACTTTTTTTCATATGTTGTTAGTTTCGTTTTGCTAGTATTTTATTGAGGACTTCTTGCATCCATATTCATAAGAAATATTGGTCAATGTAAGAAACATTCAAACCTGTAGAGAATTTTTATCAAAATTTATTTGAGTCAAACAGAGGATACACCTGGAAGCAAGATCTCAACAGACTGAGATAAACACTTCAGAGAATAATAGTTTGAAGTTGCTTTTATGCTTTTGAGATTATAGGTAGTTAAGATTATGTGCTCTCTGGAGGGTGGTTATGGTTTATTTCAAAGGCATGTTAACCTAGATGCACAGAACAATGGCCAGGGCTTGCTTAAGGAAAAGAAAGCTTTTACTAAAACGTTATATGTCTGGGGTATGACTACCCATCATGACCAGTTAGGAGTTTATGATCAGATCACTCTGTGTGGTTACTTTCCATAGAACCCCTTTTCATCTACATCTATTTCATTAATTTCCACTCCAATCTTCAACTTTTATTTTTTGCATAAGGTTTAGTTTGTTCCTCTTTTTCCAGTATCTTAATATAGAAGTTTAGATTATTGATTTGAGATATTGATATGCCCTGTCTTTCAAAAGTGTGCTTTATGCCAGTTCGCTTTTATGAAAGACCTACATTAGTACCTGTTTTTGCTAATCAAAAAAAAAAAATCCAAAGAGGATTTTAATTTTTTTGAAAAAAGATTAAAAGCAAAAATAGTGGTCAGCACTTATTTTGCAGTGAGCCACGATAGAGGCAGCATGCACACCGAGCAGGGAGAGTGGCACTGCCAGGCTCCTTCACTAGGAACTATACCCAACTTCTCAGCATTAAACCATCATATCTTTGAAGTGCATCAGTGAATATCTGTTCTTTATCTTAATTTATTTTGTACAATCATGCTCCACATAATGGCGTTTCAGTCAATGATGAACTGTATATATGACTGTGGTTCCATAAGATTATAATGGAGCTGAAAAATTTCTTTGCTTAGCCTAATGACATTGTAGCCATCATGATGTCATAGCACAACACATTATATGAATACCACATGTCACAATTGCCTACACTATTCTGTATAGTAACATGCTATATATGTCTGTAGCTTAAAAGCTATAGAGGAACAGAATTAGTCACCCTTAAATTTATCTCTTATGCATAAAGACTATTTTAGGCTTTTAATTTTAAGAAACAGCAGACCCAAAAGCAGCTATGAAAATCAAGTAGAAGTTACCCTTTGTAAAAGACATTTACATTTGTAAGGGAAATCTCCACTTGGAAGGGTGTCTTCCAGGCTGAATTAAGAGGGAGATGACCTTATCTCTACAAACTCTTACCAGTGCAGAAGACAATGATATAAATCTACACAACAACCTTTCCCTTGTTTATTGTGCTTTTCCTGGTAGCTTCGCATAACTGACTTCCTGTATCCCCAAATTTTCTTTTGTTTCCAGCTGAAGATGGTATTTAAGATGGTGGCTTCAGCCAATTTGGCTAGTTACTCGATTTTCCTGGGTCTCTCCTAGGTATATAGAAAGCATACATGTTGTTAAGCTTTTGTTTGTTTTTCTCCTGATAATCTGTCTTCCATTACAGTGATATCTCATCCAAGAACCTAGAACTGTAGCGGGAAAGTTGTTTTCCCTTCTCTACGGTGTAATAGGTTATACCTTAGTCTGAGTGTAGTAGGCCAAACCATCTAGGTTTGCATAAGTATACCCTATAATGTTCAAATAATGATTAAATAGCCTAATGGCATATTTCTCAGAATGTATCCCTATCATTAAGTGACACATGACTGTACATCCAATAGCAAGATGTATCCTAAGGTAGTTGTTTCTTTGTTTTATGCCATTTCAGCTTACAAAAGTTTTCATAGGCACGCTCTACTTTTGGATAGTGAGGGAAATCTGTATTTGATGTTTCTTCTTTTCAACATAGGCACTTAAAGCTATAAATTTTCTTCCAAGTATTGCTTTAGCTGTATCTTATAAGTTTTGATATGTTGAATCTTTATTTTCACTTACCTCAGAATATTTTCTGATTAATTTTTTATTTCTTTGTTGACCATTGGCTGTTCAAGAATGTGTTGTTTGATTTCCACATATTTGTGAGTTCCCTTAATTTTTCCTTTTTATTGATTTCTAGTTTTATTTCATTGTGCTCAGAAAACATACTTAGTACAATTTCTAAAATTTATTAAAGTTTGTTTTATGGCATAGCATATAGTCTATTTTGGAGAATGTTTTATTTGCATTTTTGCACTTGAGAAAAATATATGTTCTGATTGTTGGTTAGAGTGTTCTATGGATGTTCGTTAGATCTAGTTGGTTTATAGTGTTGTTAAAATCTTCTATTTCCTTGTTTATTTTCTGTCTATTACTAAAAGTAGGATCTTGAAGCCTTCAGCTATTATTGTTGAATTGTCTTCCATTTGTCAGTTTTAGCCTTATGTATTTTTGTTGCTCTGTTATTAGGTGCATATACAATTACAATTGTTATATATTACTGATAGAGCAACCATTTTATCATTATAAAATCCCACTCTTCATCTCTAGTAACATTTTTTTAAAAGTTTATTTTGTTTGGTGTTAGTTTAGCTACTCCAGCTTTCCTGTGGTTGCTGTTTGCATGATGTATCTTTTTCCATTAGTTTACTTTCAATCTATTAGTGTCTTTGAATCTAAGGGTTTTCCTTGTAGATAACATAGAGTTGAGTCATGTTTTTTAATCCAGCCTGACAATCGTTGCCTTTTGATTTGTTTATTTAATCCATTCACATTCAATGTTTTTAATATAGTGATGAATTATGTCTACTATTTTAAATTTTGTTTTCTGTGTGACTTGTGTCTTTTTTGTTCTCTTATTTCTCCTTTACTACTTTCTTTTGAGTAAATATTTTCTAATGTAGCATTTTAGCTCTATTATTGATTTTTTCATTATACTTTTTAAGTTACTAGTGATAGCTGTAGGATTTACCATATATATTTTTTAATTTCTCAGACTCAGCATCAGATTATGCTAGCTTAATCCTAGTAATATGTAAAAATACTACTCCTATATAACTCTATTTCTTTTCTCCCATTTTTGTAATATTAATGTTATATGTATTGCATCTATCAAAGTTACAAATCCAACAATACATTGTGTTAATTATTACTTTAACATCTGTAGTTATTCCTTTAACATATTACATC
>NW_006433716.1:3700765-3704330 GCF_000325575.1 Pteropus alecto | reverse complement strand
TTAACAAATATATTAATCATATATTATATTTCCATATGTTGTAAGTCCAACAATACATACTATGTATATATTATTTTGTACAACTGGTTTTTAAATCAGTTAAGAGAAGAAATTTTTAAAATATGTAGTTTTAGTATCTTTTATAATTGCATTATTACTCCACTGGTGCTTTTTATTTGTTTGTGTGAATTTGAATTACCATCTGAGGTCACTTGATTGAAGTCTGAAGAAATTTCTTTAGTATTTATTATAAGGCAGGTCTGCTAACAACAAATACATATATACATATATATATATATACATATATATATGTGTGTGTGTGTGTTGTGTGTGTGTGTGTGTGTATTTAATATTGAAAGTTTTTATTATAAAAGAATAAGAATAAACATTCCAATAGAGAAATGGGTAGCCACATAAAATATAAATGGCTAATAGACACATTTAAAAAATTCACTTCTACTAGAAATTAAGTACTTGAAAATGTAAATGTGATTTTTTTTTTTGCTTGTCAAATTTGGATCAATTGTTTGTTGTATTTTAAAAAAATTATTCCACTCAGTATTTGTATGAAGAAAGGAAATGGGCACTCCTAATCATGAGTAAAATTAGAGTACAAATTGGTCCAACTATTGTAGATGGCAATTGAAAATATAGAGTTTTTAAAAATGAGAAGGCCTTCATTTCGCCTTTATCTGACAATGATAGTTTTGCTAGTTGACTGTTATCTTTTAAACATTGAGTATGTTAACCACTGCCTTCTGATTTCTTCTGAGAGATCAGCTGTTAATCTTATTGGATCCCTTTTATTTTTTTTCTCTTGCCTGATTGCTCTAGCTAGGATTTCCAATACGATATTGAATAAAAACGGTGACAGCAGACATTCTTGTCTTGTTCCTGATCTTAGAGAAAAACTTTTAGTTTTTCACCATGAAGTTTGATATTAGTTGAGGGTTTGTTATATATGGCCTTTATTATATTGAGATACTTTCCTTTTATATCCATTTTATTAAGCGTTTTAATTATAAATGGATGCTGTATTTTGTCAAAGGCTTTTTATGCAGCTATTGATATGATTATATGATTTTTATCATTTATTTTGTTTATGTGGTATATCATATTGATTGACTTGCATATGTTGAACCATCCTTGTGCCCCTGGAATGAACCCCACTTAATTGTATGTAATGTTTAATCTTTTTAATATATTGTTGTATTCGATATGTTAATATTCTATTTAGGATTTTTACATCTGTAGTCATTAGAGATATTGGCCTGAAGTTTTATTTTTTTGTGTTATCCTTGCCATGCTTTGGTATCAGGGTAATGTTGGCCTCATAAATTGAGTTAGGAAATATTGACTCTTCTTCAATTTTTTGGAATAATTTGAAAAGGATGAGTATTAAATCATCTTTGAATGTTTGGTAGAATCACTCGTGAAGCTATCTGGTCCTGGACATTTAATTTTTGGGAGAGTGGAGATAAATAAGAGTAAAGGGTGTCAAATATATGATGATGGAAAGAGATTTGACTTTGGGTGGTGAACACACAATGCAATATACAGATGATGTATTATTGAATTGTACACTTGAAACCTATATAAATTTATTAACCAATATCATCTCAATAAATTTAATTAAAAAATCTTATTGGCATTTAATTTAAGTGATGCATTGTTTTTCTCATGCAGCTTTCAAAATTTTCTCTTGTCTTTGACTGTCAGCATTCTTAGTAGGGTGAGTCTGGTTGTAGATCTCTTTTTGTTTCTACTTGAAGTAAGTTGAAATACAAATACAGCTTTTCCTTTGGAAGAGATTAGGGGCCATTTATTTCATGGTCTCTTCAACCCCCAAACAAAATCTCTGGGTCAGAGTTCTGGAGCTGGCTATGGGGATAGAAATAAGCATCTTTCTGAGTGAAAGCCCTGATTTTGGAGCTGAGTGCTAGGTGAAGGAGATACAGATAGCATCAAGGCGAAAATAGAAAATATGGAAAGCAAGGGAGAACCCTGTGGTAGTAGATTAGAATTACAAATTCTAATTTGTAAATATCACGCACACAGACACCTATACATACTGACTGGTTCTTATGTTGTTTTTTTCTGGCATTCTTCTGTTTTAGAAGCTTTGTTGAGGCAAAAGAGTTCTTATGTAGTTTTAATAGTTGTGCTAATAATATGTGGCTAGCTTAGTTAAAGTATTTTTCATTAAATCAGAGACAAAGGCTCATTTCATCAGTAAGCTGAGGAAGTTGACTTTTCTTTGCCATAGGCTGTTTTTGCAAACACATTCTCGTATACATATAGAAGACCAGATAAAAAGCATGAAATTAATTTTATTAGAGAGGGTACAAACTATATCTTCTTCCTGATAGATTTTCAAAGAACAAGTAAGTACAGTTCCAAAGTTAAATATATATTTAATCTTGGCAAAGTTGTGAAATTTTCATAGATATGAAATTTGCATTTTGTGTATGATTGATGATTTGCATGAGTCTCAATTTGACATATGTTTTTCATTACACATTAATGAACCATTCACACTATATGTAACAGGAAGCAGCAAAAAAATAGAAAGTAAATGACATTAAAATGAAGTTTTTATCTATGGTGGGTGTAGATTTAAATTATTGTCCTTGTGTGAAAAAAGAAGGTTACCACATCCTCCTTTCTGAGAAATTTTAAAATACCTGAGTGGGAGAGATGGAGAAAGAGAAAGAAAGAGAGAGTATCGATACAAGCAAAAATTTTTTGTATAAATTTTTGGGTAATAAAGGGAACTTTAAAAAATCTAATTGATAGCTTATTTTTATTTTGTGATATAGTTTATATAAAACAGGTGCTTCAAAAATGATATATGATACATAGTGAATATTATTCAAATTATTCCTCATTGTTTAATAACAGATAATCCACACAATATGCTAATTATTTGGAAAATGTAAACATATCAAATTTGTCCTGAGTAGCTTATTAATACTCAAATATCTCTGCACATCAAAAGAAAAATAATAAAATAATGAGCAACAATAATTTTTTTTAATACTTACCATGGTCATTGGTTGGAGGAATTAACTTACTTTTTAATCATATTCCAGAAATATTTTGGTCTTAGATTTGTAGTAGCAAATTTCCATCCAAAAGATGACTCTGGTAGCCCATGAAATATGAAAGAAGAAAAACAAGATTGTTCAGTAGAAGTGTTTCTATCATTAAATCTCTAAAAATGTCAGTCAAAATTTAGTTATTTCTGAAGCTGAAAAGATACACTGTGGCAAATTCCCCATAGTACATATTCTAAACTTTTCCATTCAGGTGGAACTGTTTGAACACTCACATTTTGTGCTTCACTTCCTTCTTTTTCCTGAGTTCATTCCCTTTTATTTCTATCAGTAGCTCTTAGACTGATCCTCCCTGCTTTGAATAATTCACCATCTAAATGAAAGTAACAACATCAAAGCATCCCAGACTTAATACACTCCATTCTAGCATGGGCTCCCACGGGTTGATCTGAAGGAGACTGAAGAATTAATCATCCAGGATAAGAGCCTCAAGCTTTTCATACGTTTAA
>NW_006433716.1:3667083-3700621 GCF_000325575.1 Pteropus alecto | reverse complement strand
CCCTTTTGTTTTTGTGTTTAGTTTTCTAAACACTGTCATTCTGTTTCTACTTCAGCTCCAGATCCCCGGGATGTCTTGGCACCAAACACATGTAAAACAAATAAACACCTTCTTGCACACTCTAACAAGTGCAGCAATTAGTCTCCAAGCACAGCTTGCTCTCCACCACCGCAACTCATTTGATGCTGGTTGTTATTGTAGGAGAACAACTTTGAATCAGCAACATTTGTTTGATTCCCCAGTTTTCACCCCTGTTGGCATGGCAGCTTCTGTACATTCTTTTTATATCATGAGTTCTGCACTCCTATGAAATGAGCTGACACCCAGCATACAACACTTATCTCCTGTATGTCACCTTGTTGCACTCTCATGGAACTTTCAGCCATGGGTGATCTTCACTCCATATGGGTTGTAATAACTACTGTGAATTACAGATGATTTCCATCTGGACATTTTTTTCCCTTACTTTTGTTAGTAGTATAAACTTAAAATAGTATTAATAATCCCTGGTATATATTCATAAGCAGCCTGTATTCCAAGATGAAAATGTTATTTATAAGTACCCAAGATGGTATATTTAGTAGGTGAGAAAAGACTGCTTTTATTTTATTTATGACACAGGGAGGGAGGCTGAAGATTTTCTCTGAGTTGATGCAGAATCAGAAAGTTGGACATGAAGTCCCTATCTGTGGCATTATTTGATATACTATCCTACCTTCCCAGATGATTTTATTTCAGAAATGCCAAATTTTGTTTGTGAGGAAGAGACTAAAGCATGTTAAAATATGTCTTTTATTCTGAAACACAGTATAGTAGGTTATGAAGCAGAATGCATGTTTTCATTAATGATATACATTGTGTCATATTTCCTTGTGTAAATTATTATTATTTGGAAGCTGAATCAAATGTATTTAGCTATAAAAAAAATTGCTATTGTGCTTTGTTTCAAGGTACTAACTTCTACCTTTTCTCAACATTATTAGTCAATTTCCGTAGATACTTTTTTCAGTAATGCAAGATATATGTAAATAAATAAATAACTCTCATTTGGTTCTAGTCCCAGCTCTGTGGCTGTGTGTGTGACTTTGGGTAAGCCGAGGAACTTCTTTGGGATTCAATGGTTCATCAGTTACACAAAATGCTTAAATTAAGTGGTTTTCTTAAGCCTTTTATGGTTCTCAAATCTATAATTTTTATTCATACTGAATAATTCTTGCATTTGGAGAATTTGATTCTGAGTGATATCCTAAGGCATTCTGCTTGATTCTTCTGTGTAAATTATGAAATTTAACTGTTCCACGCATTTAACAAATAGTTATTGCAACTCTATTATGTTCTAGGCATTGTGCTAATAGCTAGATACAGTGAGTGCAATGAACAAGACACTCATTGCCCCATCCTGAGAGAGATTGTATTCTAGTGTATAAAACAGACAAGCAAGTAATTAGAAAAATAATTATACATTATTGTAAGTGGCAAGAAGGAAATAAAGAACTAAGACTGAGAACATGGAGATGGGAGAGAAGCACTATAGATAAGGTAATCAAGGGTAGCTTTGTAGATTTTGGTTTATTTAGAAATTTTGGTCAGGAGAAACTTCTGGGTAGTACCTTTTTTTTTTCAGGTATATAGTATCCTTTTTAAAAAAAATTAAAATTATTGGAGTGACATTGGTTAATAAAATCAAACAGGTCTCAGGTATACAATTCAATAATATGTCATATGTTTATTGCATTGTGTGTCTCCCACCCAAAGTTAAATTTTCTTCCACCACTAAATATTTGACCCCTCTTACCCTTATCTACCACCCTCCATTCCCCTTTTCTCTGGCAACCACTGATGCACTGTCATTGTTCATGAGTCCCTGTTTTTTGTCATGTTTGTTTGTTACTTTTAGTTTTATATCCCATATATGAGTGAAATCATATGGTTCTCAACTTTTTCAGTCTGACTTGTTTTGCTTAGCATAATCTTAAGATCCATCCATGTTGTTGCAAATGGCAGTATTTCATCTTTTTTTATGGCTGAATAATACTCCATTGTATATATGTACCACATCGTCTTCATCCAATCATCTATCAAAAGGCACTTTGGTCATTTTCATGTCTTGGCTGCCAAGAACATTAGAGTTCACATATCTTGGCAGATAAATGTTTTCATGTTTTTTTGGTGAACACCCAGAAGAGGGATTGCTGTGTCATACGGTAATTCTATTTTTAATTCTTGAGGAACCTCTGTATGGTTTCCCATAGTGGCTGTACCAATCTTTCAAGAGGAGAAGACAGTGGTATGAGAGAAATTTGAAGTATGATTTCAGAAAAGCCGAGTGGAAATGTGCTTTTGCCTTGTGCTCATGAAGTGTCTTGGACAAATCTCTTAGCCTCTCTGGACTTGTTTCCTTATCTGTTATGGTTCACCAAACTGCTGAGAGATACATTATTTACAAAAAGAGAGAAACTCCTCTGCCAGCTCTCAAATAAGCGGTCATCTTTTAAAATTTTTGTTTTTTTAACATATCAGTGAGGGAAAAATTGAAAAATCAGCAGAGAACACTTTTTTCCTCTTTTCTTAATTCTAGCAAGAAGCAGGAAAAGCCACGAGCTAGAAAGGCACAATGAAAGGTTAACAGGAATGCAGAAAATCAAGCTGATGAATGAAGACAGATTTGCTGTGGTGAAGAGACATCCAATTTTCTTCCTTCTTTAGTCCCATTTCTACAGCTATATCTACATAGTGCTTTTTCTCTGACAGGGGATTTTTACTATTTTATTCTGAAAGCTGTGAATAAGGCTTTCCTTACTGGAATAAGCTAGAGTTTAAGGAGAATGTAATGCTGGGGAGTCTCTGTATTAACAAGGCAAGGCCTATAAATATCACTTGTGAAATAGTCATATGAATGAACAACCATTCGACTGGAATTACAGCACAAATTCAGAAACAGCTATTGAGAGTGTTCGTTTCCCAGTGTGAGAATATATCATAGATGCCATCTCTTATGTTTCTTATCTTACAAACTTCATCCAGTTGCTAAACAAATAAGAGAAACTTCTTATTTATTATCCATTTTCCATATAAAAGAGAATCCAATTTAATCTATTTTCTTTAAAATTTTGCTATCAAAATGCCAAGCCAAGTGTTTAATGCTGATAGGACTACATTTCATAATAGCATTAGCAGATCCTTATTGGTTTTGCATATAGAAAAGATACAGAGTCCCTTGACAAGACTTATATAGTTTAGCCTATGGTAACTCTTGGATGGCTGCATCTATAAATACATAAGCCATGCTTAGGCTTTTAAAGATACTGATTAAGAACTACAGCTGACTTTGCTTTGGTAATAGTATAGTAATTTTTGTTGCTATGTGGTATAAAGTTAAATCTACGAAGTTGTGGGACTATATAATACAGGAAGTTGTTTCCATAGTTTCAGTTTCCATCCTAGTGTGTTAAGCATTCTCTAAACATGCACTAGTGTTTCAGAATGCTGTGTTGTTAAGCAGTGTTCTCTGAATGATGAAGTTAGATAAATGACTATCAAATGCAATGCAGAGAGGATTGCATGATAAATATCTGATTTCAAAGATGACGGGAAGTTTGAAAGCCTGCATTCAACTGAGACAGAAGAGCACATTTAGAACATCGTGGGTATTTATCTGGTTGTCTTAGGTAAATGTCCATTTTGACAAACACAGTTTACATGTTTGTACTTAGTTGTGTCATCAGTGATATCTTCTCCCATTCATTCTTCCACCTTACTTCCAGTACAATGATTCTATAATAATGTTTTTTTTTTTCTGGCCTTAACAGGTTAAAAGAGTGATTTTACCAAATGCTTAGAGATCTGCAAAAATATGATCTATGTTTTTCTAAATCATACTTACACACAGATATAAAATTCTGGCTCCATATATTACTGTAGAATATCTTTAAAAGAATGATGATAAGAAGAAACAAAAAATTGAGTCAACTATATGTCAGGCATTGTGTTAAATTTTTTATATTATTTCTCAATTTTAAACATTTCTTTGTATCCAAGAATTTATTACTTTTTCTAGATTTAATTACCTTTTATTGTGACAAAATACTTGTCTTCCTACAGAAA
The DNA here is from genome assembly GCF_000325575.1 of Pteropus alecto. NCBI lineage: Eukaryota > Metazoa > Chordata > Mammalia > Chiroptera > Pteropodidae > Pteropus > Pteropus alecto. Next base: position 3,696,517 of record NW_006433716.1, on the reverse strand, counting down.
AGCTAGCATGTCATCATTTCTGGAGGGGGAGAGAAGAGGAAGATGTTGAAGAGATACTTGAAATAAAATAAGAATCAGACCTTAACTTTTAAATTTTAAGAAATTTTGATAAAACTAAATATATATGTACTGATAGATTTCTATTTTCTAGTCCTTATTAAGAAATGGGAGAGGCCGTTATATTGAGGTTTTGTTTCCTAAACGACTCTCTCCAGAGCTTTGAAAGTGCAGATGTACACTTGAACTCCACTTGTTCAACACAGAGAAAAGCTTAATCTGCAGACTATTGGGATTCAACCTTAGTAATAATCAGAACTTTGTGATTTCTCTTTTAACTGGCCTTAAAATAAAATAGTCCTCCAAATCAAATATTTATATTCTATCTCTTTTGTTTGGGAAAGGAAACATATGTAGATAACTCAAGTGAATTTTTCTATAAAAATAATTCTTTTTAACATCTTGGTAATAGCCCATTTTATGAAGGAAATAAAACAAAAACCAAACTTCCAAAAGGACTCATTGCTAAAATCATTTGTTATATAACACTTTAATCTGTATATAAAAAACTGTCTTCTTACTCTACCATTCTCAGAGATTTTTTGAGCACCTGGTGTGTGTAGGGGATTATGCTAAAAAGGTCTACCATACATGTTCAAGTGTCGATGCTGCCAATTGACCTTAATTGTCTTCAAGCCATAGCTGTTTATCTTGAACTTAAGTGTCAAAGGAAATACACATAAATTTTTGAAGTCCATGTTTTGGAAAATTAAAAAAAAATACCCCAAATGAAAATTCATTTATATAAAGGATATTGACTGTGTTGCTAAATATTCATTTGAAATGTGATTATTCTAATTGGTCATTATGAGCCTACCAGCTAAATAAATTGTTGTCATAGGTAAAAGTTTCTTGTTTTCATAATTAAAAATTGTTAGAATGTCATTGGGGTAAAGAGGAGCATGGTTTTGGAATTCAGCACATTCTCTAAGGAGAAAGGCTAGAGTATTCTTTTTGACCCGAAACCCAGATACATTGCATAAACAAAAAACGTGGATGAAATAGTTCTGATGTGCTCTCTAATCTTTAGAAAATTAGGTGAATGTACTTCTCAAAACACTTTTGTGACACAATATTATTTGCCTGGTTGAAGTAAATATATATGGAGAAAGAAGGGTTTGGGGAAAATTTAAACTCGACAAAGGATATTCTCTTTACTCCCACATCTTTTTATAAACTGAGTACTTTTATTGAAAATAAAGTTTATGGGAATGTATTGTTGTTCAATGAAACTTGCTATAAGTATATATATGTATGTGTATATATATATATGTATGTGTGTGTATGTATATATAACATGTATGTTGTGAATCTACCTATACGTTAAGCATACATGAGGGCTAAAAGTGTTCTCTGTACTAACCAATACAAAAGCAGAGGGCATGCATACTCAGGTTGGGTGAGGAAGTCCTATGGACAAAGTAATTGAATCCCTACCTTGGCTAGGAAGTCTTTTTAACAACTAACTTAAATAATGAGGAGGACATTTGAAAGCATACTCGTGAATAAGGGCATTACAACCAGTTCTGCATTTGGATGATAAAAGGTAAAATATGAGACTGTAGTAGTCCATGTATTCAGTAAAATGTCAGTTTCCTTTAAGGGTGCAATGGGAATTGTTTTTGGTATATAAAATATCTCCTGAGATTTTACCACCCCAAATTTAGTCATAGGAAATTGAAGATCTTTCAGACCACAGCAGATCTGTATATCTGATTTGTACCTGTTTACGGGATAACCATCTCAATCAGTTCTCTTTATTGCTCAAGTGAAATCAGAAATAAATATTACTACCATTTATAGAGTGCCTAATATCTTCCAGGTACCTTGCTATGACTTTTTCAGAGGACTGTATAATTTTCCCTATTCTACAAATGAGGAAATAAAATTTGTCCACACTGCAGAGACCTAAGATTTTTCAAGGTTGTAGAAGATAGTACAGAAACACTATCAATGAATTATGAAACCTAAATTATTCTATTCAAACTGTATAAAATTATACTGGCTCTGTTTTCAGATTCAAGAATGGGGAATACAGATGTTACAAGACAGAAGCATGTTGATTGAGCTCTATTTTAATCATCCTTGATACTTTGGTGGCATTTTCTTGGCTTCTATAAAACTGTACTTTTCTGATTATCTTTTCCTTTCTGCCTGCAATTTGCTCACCTTGGAATTTTGAGACTACTCTTATTTTTAACATCTGTACCTAACCAGTATATTCTCCCAAGATGATGTCAGTCTTTTTGCATGGTGATGAAACTTTTCTTATGTCTATAATTATCATTACGTGCATAGTATTTAAAATTGTTTCGAGGTCTTGGCTATTACTTGAGCTGCTATTCTTTATGTTATAACTGTCTTCAGAAAAGCCAACAGTTATTCCAGCAGCTTCTCAAATACAAGTTCCAAACTAGAAATATCATGATCCCCACATGATCCCATTCCCCAATAAAAGAGTTCTCTTTTTCAGTTCCTCTACTTTTGCCTCTGGTACATGGAGACATTTTCTCATGTCCCAGGCTAGAATATTTCAAGCCATTTTTATTTTTTTTTCTTGTCTTTACATTCTTTACCAAATCTGTTTCTAAATTCTATTCTTCTCTCTCTCTCTCTCATCTATCATATAGTTTTCCTATCAATTATATCTTTGATTTATCCATTTCTTTTCATTTCCATCTCTACATTTTAGGGCTTCCAAATCTATTTCCAAATTATTTCTTAATGAGCACTCTGATGTCTTTCCTTATTCTGTTTCTTACACTAAAAATATCCTCCCTTCTTCTCTAAGAATATTTATATATATATTTACCTTCTAAAACTCAGCCTAATTCTATGAATTCCTCTTTGAAAATGCCCATATATCTCAACCTCTGTTTCCATAATTGAAACCCGAATCTTGGACACGAGACAGAGGCAACGTGGTTCAGTTCTTCACTGAGTCCTTATTTTACATTGTCTTCTTAGATAAATTGTAACCTCCATGAACTCAGGAACTGAGTGTTTGCATCCCTTTGATATGTAGAAAAGCATAAGAACATTGTAGAGTCTTAATAAACATTTATGGATTGACCAAAGGATTTAAGACTACAGAGAAAGAATAAGTAATGTAACCAGACCTCAAAACATTGGTTCTCACATTGATGCATTACTCATAGTTCTTAAAAACATAGACTTTAGAACAAGATATTTTTCAAAGCTTATATCTTGGCTTTACTACTTGGCCAAGTTAGTTCAATCCTTTAAGCCTTAATTTTCCTATTTGTGAAATGAGGATAATGATATCAAACATCAGCTGCTGTTGTAAATATTAAATGTGATGATAATACAAAATTACTGACATTCATACATTGCAAATACTATAACTGAATATTTTACATGGGTATTTCATTAATATCTTATTATAACCCTTCGAAGAATACTGTGGTAGGTGCTATTATTACCTTTATTTAGCAATCAAAAAAACTAAGGTTTATATATTAACTTGCCCAAGATTATAACTCATAAGCACTCTGGTAAGGATTTAAACCCAACATTGACTTCAAAAATTATAATCCTAATCAGTAAGATTTAATGTATGTAAGCAATTAATACAATGACAAGTTCATATTAAGAATTCAGTAAGTGATAGCAGTTTTACTAGAATAAACAATGTCGTTGTATAAGATCTGAGGGCCTGCTAATGAATGAATGAATGCATTCTAGTTAGTCCTTCCATTGTTATCACATACTTTTATAAACTCTATTCTATTATTTTAGCAAGATTTTCCTATAGTGTATTCGTCAGTACGTAAAACAGGACATTTCTCATTCCAGCGCTATGATCAAATGGTAAATTAAACGTACTTTTCTCTAACAACTTTATAGCATTAAAAATAAGCATTCCATATTCTCATTTGGTTTCCAAAAGAAGAAATACTTACATGTGGGCTCTAATCTTAGCCATGGAATTGAGTAATGTGACCTTAAGCTTGTTATTTTAACCACTCCAGATTTTATTCTCCCTACTCCAAAGGAAGAAAAAGAATAAGACTTGGGTTATTTGTTTTCTATTATCGCTCCCAAAAATTTTAGAATGGACCTAAATATGGAATTAGAACTCTGAGTAAAAACAAATATTTGTAGTTGTGAATAAAGAAAGAACCACTGTAGGAACATTAGTATCACGTTCAAGTATTTTAGTGATTATAGCTCATTAGTATTTGTCTCCATTTCTCTCCTTTTCTTATTCCAAATGAAAGCTTTTTCTTTTTATTTATTTATTTATTTTCTGAAAATGGTTGCATCTCAGAGGAGGGCTTGAATTTCTAAAAGTTGCTTTAGTCCACATTGCATCCTTCTTTTTCCACGAGTAAATGAAAGAACAGTTTAGGATCAAGAGAATGAAAGAATAGAGTGCAAACATTTGGCAGGATTGCTGTTTGCTGTTTGCAGTGTAGTTCTGCAAACTGTTTCAGTAAGAAAATTATTAATAATTCATTAGAGCCTTTGTCTTCATGAGTAATTAGCCAAGCAGCACTGGAAGAATGTTCTAAGAGGAAGATATTCACAGACCAAGAAGTCAAGGGTGTAAATTATGATCATGATTATTTTATTTTAGAAAGCGACAGCAGGTACTTCCTGTTTTTGCCACTCAGAGGCCAACAATGGCAACATTGATGATTTACCTGAGCCGTGCTCATCTGTTTACACTTTTACATTCAGTAAAACTGTGCAGTTACTATGGCAACTGGAAGTCTATAGGGTCTGTTTCAAAACCTGTGCTTGGCAGTTTATGTGCATAAATCTTTTTCACACTGATATGAGGCTCTAGTCCTGTGTTTTATTAATTTGTATTTTCTTTGTATCTCGGGTGGTGTTTTATTTTATAAACTGTGAAGTCAAGAAGAAATTGGCTAAAGAAACAATTTCTCTTGAGAGTCTAACCTTGGAGCCTTAGAGAAGTCTTGCTTATTAGTGTAAAAATGAAGCACAAAGCTTAGTATTCCAGATATCTTAGATAAACATTAACATTAATTTTTTCTACAAACTGGGGCAAAGCATTGAGTCTTTTGCAATTCAGGTTCCTAAGCAGTTCAATAATGACTACTCTCACCTCGAGGGTAGAAAACTGAACGCTGGTTTCCAACGGTGAATGATCAGCAGCGAAATGTTTTTTTCTCCTTAGCATTGATATATAAAACCTATACTAATAGTTCAATGAAATGATAAACTATTCTGATACAGGTGAGATGAATCATTGCTGCCCAAAGGAAAAGTCATTAGAGAAAGAGCTTGACTAACACTTATGGTTAATGCAGCATTAATACATAGAATATTTTTAATATACTCCTTTATATTTCAAGTGTCATAATTTTTAATACTTTCTGATCCATAGTCAGATGTGTTAGCAATATACAGATGATGTATTATAGAATTGTGTACTTGAAACCTGTATAATTTTATAAACCCCAATATATTTAATAAAATTAAAAAAAAATTCAGTACTTTCTCCAGCAAATATTTGAACTATGCTGAGGAAGTGTGGTCATTGTGGGTCAGCGTGGTCCATCCGAACATGTAAGTCTTTAGTATAAGACAGAGCTGGGTTTGTAATATAGTTCTTCTACTTTCTAAATTGACCTTTCTGAGCCTCTTTTACCTCACCTGAAAAATTCAAATAAGAATATATATTTGCTGGGCCATTGTTAGATTTGGTATATATGTTAAATATTTTTTCAATTATGATAAAATATTTTAACCATTTAAATGTATAGTTCAGTGGTATTAAGTATATCTATATTGTTGTGCAACCATCATCAACATCTATCCCCAGAACTTTTATCATCTTGTAAAAATGCAAATCCGTACAAATTAAATAATAACTCCTCATTTCCTCCTTCCCCCGGCCCCTGACAATTACCATTATATTTTCTATCTCTATGAGTTTAACTATTTTAGGTACCACATATGTGGTAACATACAATATTTATCCTTTTGTGATTGACTTATTTCATGTAAGATAACGACCTTAAGTTTCATCTATGTTGTAGCACGTATCAAATTTTCCTTCCTTTTTAAGACAGACTACTATTCCATTGTATGTGTACACTACATTTTGTTTATTCATCTTTCAATGGACACCTGGGTTGCTTTGACCTTTAGGCTATTGGAATAATGCTGCTATGAACGTGGGTGTAAAAGTATCTCTTCAAGTCACTGATTTCAATTCTTTTGGGTGTATACTCAGAAGTGAAATTGCTGAATCATATAGTTATTCTATTTTTATTCTTTTGAGGAACTGCTAATCTGTTTTCCACAGTGGTTGCACCATTTCGCATTCCCATAGGTAGTGTGGGTTCCAATTTCTCTACATCCTCATTAGCATTTGTTTTTTTTTAAATATGTATATTTTAGATAATAGTCACTTTAAAGGGTGTGAAGTGATATCCCATTTTGGTTTTGATTTGCATTTCCTTACTAGTTAATGTTCCTGTGCCTATTGGCAATTAGTATATCTTTGGAAAAATGTCTATTCCAGTCTATTATAGGTTGGATTGTTCATATTTTGAAGCTCTAACTCTCAGTAGCACAGGATGTAACTATATTTGGAAAGAAGGTCTTTAAAGAGGCAATTAATTTATAATGAAATCTTTAGGGTGGGTCCTATTTCAATGTGACTGGTGCCCTTATGAGAAGAGGAAATCGGGACACATAGGTGATCATCCCAATAAATGTACTCTTCTGGCACCATGGTCATCATAATATTATTGACTATATTCCTTATGCTGTACTTTACATCCTCATGATTATTACTGTAACTGTATATTTACTGTATATTTGTACCTCTTAATCCCTTTCACCTTTTTCACCCATCATCCCATTTGGCAACCCTCTTAATCCCTTTCACCTTTTTCACCCATCATCCAAAGCCCCACCCATTTGGCAACCATCAGTTTGTTCTCTATACCTATGAGTTTGTTTCTGTTTTGTTTATTTTGTTTTTTAGATTCCATACATATGTGAGATTATATGGTATTTGCCTTTCTCTGACTTATTACACTTAGCATAAAAAAAACTATCTGTAAAATACAGAGATTGCTTTAAGAAATAGAATATTTTGGCCATATAATAAGTAATTCTACTTTAGTTTTATCATTTAAATTTGGATAGTTGACATTGGAAGGAGATGTTTTAGGGTGAGAGAATCAGGGTAAGAAAAATACAGACAGAGAAGTTAGTATGATGTGGGATGATAGAGCTGGATTTTTAGGAGTGCTATTCTGAATGGCTCCTTCACGTCATTCTTGTCTTTGTGAGAGAGCCTGGACTGTGTCAGCAATGTTGTCTTTTGTGTGTATATTTATTTATACAAAGGATAAATTTATTTAATGCCTGGAAAGACTTATTGTGCTATTTATTGTTTTTGATTATTGTGGGTCAGGATTCAATGAGGTATTGTGTTTTATTGTATGTTGTAAATATTTATTTCAGCCTGTTTACACAGTTCCTTAGAAATGTTTAATATATGTTTATCTATGTAAGCTAAGATTGCATAATTAGTCATATATGACATAAATTTAATTAATTATTTCAACGTGTGGTAAATTGGTTGTATGAGAAACGTTTGCTTTTCTTTCTATCTGAGAGGCAATTCGGTCAACTAATCATTGAAACTACTGCTGACATCAGTTGTCAATTTTGTTCTTTCTTATTTGTGTGTACTTTTTGGTTGCATATTCAATGTTAGGAAGTCCGTTGTACCAAGTGTGTTTACCAGATTGTGTATGATAAATACATTAACCAAACTCTTACATAAATTGGTGAGGCAACAAATGAATATTATCTATTTGATAAATACAAAGACTTAGAATCTAGAAAAAATAATTTAAACAGCTTGAGATAGATTTAATAAAGAAATGAATTATGATATCTACTGTATAAACCTTTAAAATAAGTGCATTTGGCTTTAGGTTTTGAGCTTTGACTTATAGAGCCTTATTTTAATATAAGACTAGCATTTATAAGTGTGATAAATTGAATATTTTTTCTAGGAGGAAAACAATTGTTCTATTCTTTTGCTTTGATTTGACTGTTTCATTGCCTTTGCCTGATAATGTTTGGGAGAAATAGACTAATTATTTAGGAAAGCATTCGTTTTGAATAGCATATGCTGAGTTCCCCACAGGGGGGAAACATTTAATTATTTTGACCAGAATAACACTTAGTTTTATCGTATCACTGATATCTTTTGAAATTTTTTTGGTCATACATTCTTTCCAAGATAGAAGGTAGTAGAACATTTATTGCCTCATTAGGAATTCTATCTCTGAACGTGTGTGTAAATGTGCTACTGATTAAGGTCAGTACTGGAGAGTGCTACCTGATTCTGTTTTCTCTTTGTTGTAGTTATTCACAATAGGTGGAAAAGAATCTCAGTCTTGGTCTTAATTCATTTTTCTCTTTCACGTATTAAAATCCCCTAGCATCATCTAACTTTAATAAAATAGGTGATTCAATAGTCAGTACTACTAAAGATAACTGTCCCCAAATTGACTAGTCTGGAGCTATATGAAGATGTCAACTCCATCTGGAGTTCAATCACACTTTCCCATATGGTTAATCACCAGCTGCTTATAAAGGAGAATGTTGTCAAGGCTGGTAGGCCTGAAATAAGCTGTACAGCTGCATTTTGGTTATAGGCAAACCCTGTAACAAGATTAGAGTGTATGAAGGCAAAGATAGCTATGACTCCTTTGCTCTTTTTTTTTCCATGCTAAAAGTGCTATAGTAATAAAATAAAAAGTATCTAAGCCTGTAAGAAACCATCTGTATCACTTTCTGAACTTCAAATTAAAGCTGAATATAATTGGCATGTGCCTAGACTTGAGCAATATTAAAATAAGTCTTGAGACTTCATAACTGGCATATACAAGTTTCCGAATTTTATTTATGTGACTTATTTTACTCTAATTAGGATAATAATTTTTAAAAATTATGTTTACTTTGTTTATAATTCATGGGTTATGTCCTAAACATTTTGAAAGCTAACTTGGGGTAGGGACATGATTGGATTAGTCTTTATAGAATGTTTTTGAATGACTGGAATTTAAAAGTTAGTATCAGCAATGATTATTTTTTGATTGATGCCTAATTACTTGAAGATATTAAAAATTTATAGCCCTCTTAAATAGTGACTACTGAAATTATCAATAATATCTCTATTTTGAAGTTTTAACATTTTTTTTTGAGTGTCATCAATATTCTAAGCCATAAATAGGAACAGGAGGCAAACTATTATTCCATTTTACCTAAGAAGAAAACTGAATTTAATATCTGGTGTGCATTACACATTGACTGTTTGCTTAGGGATATTGGACCTTGTTTCTTACCCAGTGAAGCATTATGGGGATTAATATTTTCAGACATTTGCCTGGGAATTTCTTAGATTGCAACACTAAACTAGGTCTTTTGGAAGAATATTTATCTAAAGTGGTCATTGATGTAGCGATCATTTATCTTAATTTTGACTAATAATTAAAGTCTATGTTGGTTTGGATGGGAAAATTTTTTTACCCATAATCTGTAATGGAATTGAATTGAAACTGTGATGACTTTTGGAAATAACCTCTATTTCCTGTAGAAGTATAATTTTAATGCAAAAGATCTCACAAATCTTTGGATATACAGCTCAGTGATTTAGACACTGATAATTTTAAGTACCTGTGATCCATTACTGATTTGTGAAATGTGCATAGGAAACTAGGGAAGATGAGTTTCAACAAAATTTACTGCATGGAGTAATACAATTTTTGAATGAGAATAATTTGAGGATACATTTCGGTAGTTTAGGTAAGCATGCATATGTTGTAAAAATTATGTCTTATATTTGTCATACATATGCATGTTACTATATGGTTAAAACATTTCACCAGGGATTGTTCTCTTCCATAGTCAATCTTCAGTGATAATTTCATAAAGACTGCTCTGATGAAGAAGCAAAATGTTTTTGAACTATCAATTCTAATTTTTCGATATGAAGTATATGGTGTAATAGCCATAATAGCTGATTTTGATATACTTTAACATTTGCTGGTATGTCACAGTAATTTTAATTTGGTGTAGCCAACTTTATTGCTTTACTGTGTTGCGTGTTACTGCTGTAATGTTCTTGTAATATAGGCTTTATTCAAAAGCCCAATACCCCCAACTTTGCTTATTTCCTTTAGATACGTTACCTTGAAATTAGGACATTCTGCCAAAAAATCAGTGACATAATTTGGTTGTGATCAGATGGTCCAAATAAACAATTTTTCTATGCAGATAACTAATAAAGATATTGGTATACTTTGCAAATTTGTTATTTTCATTACATATTCAGTAATATTTTAAAAAATATTTCTCTTTATTTAAAAAGTTGGGCATAAATCTTTAAAAGCAACATCATTTATCTATTAAATAGGCATTTAACCTCTGGAAATAGTAAAAGACAATGGATAGCTTTAATAGAATTAAAAAATTTTTATTTCTAAATAATATTCTTTAAGGAAATGTGGTGATAAACTGTGTGAGTGGCCTATTTGTCCACTCTATTTTAGTGAGCCAGCCTACATAATATGAGCTGATATACAGGTTTACTATATGCCATGCACATGTATTAACTCATTTAATCCTCAAAACACCTTTCTATGGTAGATACTGTCATTATCCTCCCTATTTCACAGATATAGAACTAGGTCATTGAGAGTTTAAGGAATTTGCCCAGTGTCACTTGGTTAGTGAGCAGCAGAGTTGAGATGTGAACTTAAGCAATCTAGTTCCCCAGCCCGGTACTGGATTTTGCTATTGTAGATGGTAATGGACAGATTGAAAACAACTCTGTCAGAGGCTATTTTAGATTGTGAAAATCTCATAAATTGCATAGAACAAAGGTCATTTGTTACTGATCAAGGGATACCTCAGATACACATGTAGAAAGAAAAATGTGCCAAAGAAAGGCTTAGTAAGAGTAGGCATGAGAGTCAGATGCATCTTTGATAACATTATTGCATAATCCTTTCCTCTGCTTTGAGCAGATGCTGCTGTAACTAACTCTGCTGATGGATGATTTTGTCACATCTCTTTGTGAAGATTAACTAGGATTTTCTAGTAAACAAAAGTACCCCGTGATGCCTTCAGCTTTAAACATCCCACAGACCCAGATGCTACAAAGCTCAATTGTGAGTGTGCCAGATCTAGTAAGTCTTTTTTTTGACCTCTTCTCCCTTCTTTCTCCCTGTGTCACAATCATTCATAGGCCTGAAGTCAAGGTTAACATGCTAGGGGAGGAGCATTACAGACAGGGAGAAGAAACCCACTATTCCTGTCTCCAAGGCCCTCGCTGCAGGATGGGAGACAATTCTATTCTAAATTCAGTATATTGATCATTATATGGGACAGAAAGTTCTAATTTTTGAACTTGAAGTACAACTATTGAAAGTCACAGGATCAGGGAAAAAGTTCTTTCGCTACTGAATAAATTTTAAAGGGGAGGTAGGAGTCAAAAATAAAGATGCATTTTGATTACCTGCCATATGCCATGCTTGATTAACTTGCGTAGAAAGAACTCATCGGGGAGGAATAGCGTCTCCAATTACATAACTAACAAGCTAAAACATAGCTACATCCAAAGGGAAAGGAGCCCATTAGGCTTATTGATGCAGAGCTGCATGCAACTAGGTAAAGGCTGTGGCTGCTTTTATAAGACCTCCACTTCTTTTGATTAGTGTATTAGATGGGACTAAAATAATATATATATTGGCTCTACAAATTATGAAGTTGTTAGAGATGCAAATTGTAATTTTGTATTTTTTTACATTGATTTATCTCAATAATTATCTTTATTACATTTATTCTACATATATTTGTTTTCTGATGCATATTTTCTTCTTTACAGAATTGAATTTTTTCATTTATAATTACTGGTTTGTATTTAGGCCATAATTTCTTTTTTTAATATCATTTTAAAGAAGAGCTTGGGGAGGTTTTCAGTTGTGGATTTTTAAGTTTAATCACAACACTGATGAGACTGATAATTTTGAATCCTGTTAAAAAAATCTAGACAATCACAATCTAGATTTTCCTAATGAAAAAAAAAAAACCATTATAATATCATCTATATATTTTTTGAGGTGAAAATTACATACCCAGTGTAGTAAAATTACATACCCATTAAAAGTGATCAGATCACAGAAGGCTAGATGGTTTATAAAGCTCATGAATTACCAAAACAGATTTTTAATTTCAATATGTAACTGTTGATGTAATCTAAGCTTCTTTGTGGAACAAATTGAGATAAATAAATACATAAACACATCAACTGTACAATGTGATAGCATTTGTGTACATTTTAAATATATAGAACTATAATATTTACATATGTATAAACACAGAATTATATATAAAAACAGAATTATAGTATATACATATATTGTTTATGAATTATATTAAAAGAATACACAAAGAGATTGAAAGGTTATATATCAGATTTTTAGTGATGATTGGGTAGAACTGGAAGTTAGGGATCTGTTGGGAGGGAAATGAGACTGGGAGAGATTTTCAAAAAAGACTGATTTTACTTATAATATTTTCTCTTCTATTAATGAAATCTTGAACACAAAGGAATCAAATGCCAATAATTCTAGATGGTGGAATTATGGGTTCTTATGATATTTAAAAAAAATTATCTGTATTTTTAAATCGAAAGAGTCAAATGTGGGAAGGCACTATGAAACATAGAGTATGTTTCTATTCTAGATTTCTACTCTGGAAAAAATTTATAATCTAAAAATGAAGAAATCAGTGAGAGGTAGGAAAAATGGGTGGTGAATAAAGACCAGAAAAGAGTGTGTACTGGACTATATTCACCGTGAGATATAGACTCTGTTTTTATCATTAAATCCTCAGCACTTTGCACAGTGCCAGATATATGGTAGAAGCTCAATAAGCATATATTGGTCTGATCTGAGGGCAGAGATCCAAAGAAAAAGATAGACAATTAATTCCCATGCAGGCTATCAATTGCCATAGCAAGCATGTAATCTATTGCCATAAGTTTTGAAAAGCACACAATAAACTACAGTCTCAGACTACTAGAAACCCAGGAACTTTTGAAAGATGAAAAGGATAGTTTAGTTTTGATAAATAAGAGAGCTATAAGATATTTCTGACTTACCTGGAGCCTTCACATATGCTTCCGTCAGAGCTGAAGATTGCTCTTTGCTCTCTCCTAGCTAGAAGAAGTCTGTTGAAAAGTGTTCTTTGAGTGCCACTAGTATTGGAAACTCCTATAGTGATTTTTAAAAATGAAGACTTCTGATCACATTTCAGGCCAATCAAATCATATGCTCTGGGTGTTTGGCCCTGGACAGTGTATTTTAATTAACTTCCAGGGGCTTGTTACTGAGAATTATTGATTTATGGAATAGTGATTTGATGGTAGATTCTAGCATGAAACATTAAAATGGCATAGCTTCAGTGTCCTCAATGATGAGGCTGTATTTCAGAAAGTATGCAGGAGAAGTCCTATAGAATTAAATAAGAACCTAATGATTTTAGAGAATGAGAAGACAAGCCACAAGCAGGGAGATAATAATAAAAGACATATCTGAAAAAGAACTGTTATTTGAAATATAAAAAGAATTGTTAAAATTCAACAATAATGAAATGAACAATCTAATTTAAAAATGGGCCTAAACAGATACCTTGTCAAAGAAGACATACGGATGGCAAATAAGTATATGAAAAGATGCTCCACATTATACATCATTAGGTAACTGAAATTAAAACCACAATGAAATATCACTACATACCTCTTGCATGGCCAAAATCTAAAACACTGACAACACCAAATTCTGTCAAGGATGTGGAATAACATGAACTCTCCTTTATTGCTGGTGGGAATGCAAAAATGTTACAGCCACTTTGGAAGAGAGTTTGGCAGTTTCTTTTTAAAAAAGGTTTTTTTTTGTTTTCGTTTTTTGGCAGTTTCTTAACAAAACTACACATATTCTTCTTATACCATGTAGCAATTTTACTTCTTATATTTACCTTAGTGAATCAAAAACTTATACCTACACAAAAAAACTGCATAGGTGGTTTGTAGAGCTTGATTTATAATTACCAAACTTGGAAATAACCAAGATACCCTTCAGTTGGTGAATGGATATATAAATTGTGGTACATACAGACAATGGAATATTATTCAATGTGAAAAAGAAACGAGGTATCAAATTATGACATGGAGAAAAGTTAAAGGCATATAGCTCAGTGAAAGAAACCAATCTGACAAGGCTACATACTGCATAATTCCAATTATTTAACATTCTGAAAAAGGCAAAACTATAAAGATAGCAAAACTATCAGTGGTTTATGGCAGGGTAAGTGGGGAAAAAGGGAAGGATGTACAGGATGTGCACAGAGGATTTTTAGGGCAGTAAAGCTATTCTGTATAATACTGTAATGGTGGATATATGTCATTATACATTTGTCCAAACTCATGGAATATACAACAGTAAAAATGAACCCTAATGTAAATTATGGACTTTGAGTGATAGTGGTGTGTTAATGTAGGTTCATTGATTGTAACAGATATACTACTGTGATATAGGATGTTGATAATGGGGGAAGGTCATGCCTATATGGGGGTAGGGAGTATATGAGAACCATCGTTACTGTCCATTTAATTTTACTATGAACCTAAAACTACTCTTTAAAAAAGTCTATTATAAAAAACCTAATTATTTATTGATTGTTTTATTTGCTTACACATTCAAAAATATTAATTGCATGCCTATTGTATTTGGCATTCTGTTGCCTATTAGGTAAACAAAGATAAATAAAGCAGTTTAATTGAGAGACAGATCAATAGGTTATAATGCAATTGAAATAGAAGCAAAATGCTTCAGTAACTCAGCTAAAGAAAAAAGAAAAAGAAGAAAGCTACTAACACAGCTTTAGTTAGTTGAAGTTTCAGAGAAGGTAACAGTTGAATTGAGTATTGAAGTATAATTCTGAGTTTTCTAGTTGAAGTCTTTCAGGCAAAGGCAATAAAAGCATTAAAAGATGAAAAACTGGGGCAACCATGATGTATGATTGATAAACTCTCCTGAATGTCATGTACTGAACCACTATCAATCATTCTAATTATGGCACCATAAGGTTACTTTTTTGATGGTGAAGCTCTACATATGTAATGAGTAAACGAATATAATGATGATTATGAAAATTAGTATGATTTAGCTCAGATGTGTAGAAATTAATATTAAGATGTCTATTAAAATATTGTCAAGTTTTTCTTTTAATAAATCTAAATTACATATTTTTCTAGCTATCCTAATTAGTTTACATAATTTAGATTTAATTAGGCTAGCATGGAGTATAATAGAACCTCTGCATTTGTTCAATTAATGAATGGTTTAGTTAATAGATTGTTTTTTAACAGGGTGTTTGCTTATGATGCTCTTTATATCAGTGTTTAATCTAATATAACATCCTAATAGAAAGGTCTGTTTCCTTTCCAGCTAGTGTGATAAATACCAACAGTTCAGCATCAACACCTTAATTACATACACTGAAAACTAATATTAGACAAATTATATTCCACTGACTACTTTTGGTTCAGTGGACTTTAGTAATTGAAATAAGCTCTTTAAAGACAAATAAATCGTGTTCCTGCAATGTGCGTGAACTCTATTATTGCCAAAGACTTTTCACAGAATCATTCAAGGTGAAAAGGATTCTATATTTGAGTTCAGTTAACATTTACTGCTATATGATTGACTGTGCATTAGGCACTTATTATTATTTTTATTATTTTTTTTACTATATGTAATTGGTAAATTGCATTATTATTATTCAGTCTTACATTATGTTTTTGGGAGTTGAGTGTGGTCATCTTCCTTTACAGAGTGAATTTGTTACCCTCAAATACCACTCTTTTCCACATTCTTTTATGTAAAACCTAATCTATGCAATACCATAAAGACTGTGATGAGAAGAAAATACTGTTTTCCATAATGAGGTATTTAGTAAACAGAGCATATCATACATCTTTAAAAATAAATTATGAGCCAAATGATGAAACAAGGCATTATATATCAACTCTAGGAATCTGGAGTGAGCTGGTAGGCAATAAAATAATTAATGAGGACCCAGGAGATATTTAGATTTTTCTCTCCAAGTTTACTGAGACAGCATCATTTTTGAAAAATTATAAAAAACACCATAGGCTTTTTAGGATCCACTATCAAAACGGTTAGTGGTAAACTGAAGAAGCTAACAATATTTCTTGTAAAAGAGGCTTGAATATCCTCTAAAAGTTTCACAAAATATTTTTAAACAATTGTTTTAAGCCATTCACAGAAATATCTGTTGAGTAGTCACTATGCACCTGACACTATGGTATGGTGGTGAAAGTCATGCACCTGACCTTCAAGGATCTCATAAAAAAGTAAACTAGTCATTACAATAATAGCAACAATAACAGCTTACTGTGCAGTCTAAATATGTCAAGCTTTGTTCCAAACATTATATCATTTCAGTTTCATGACAATTCCAAAGTTAAGAACAATTATTAATTCCACTTCATGGATGAGAAACACAAAGGCACAGAGAGGGTGAGGACTCTTGGCCAAGATCGCACAACTAGTATGAGACCCCTCTGGTTTACCAGTTGGTATTTAGTCTTCTCCTAGTATGTAGAGTTATAGCTGTGATGGGTGAACTTCCAGAGTAGTGAGGCTACCTAGAAGAGAGATACCTAATTCTAGACTGAAGAAATAGCATAGGAGTACATAATAAATTAGAATTTAAGAAGAACTATAAGTAGTTTAGTGTGGCTTAATTATAGAGTTCGTGATTATTAGGGAAGGAAGGAAGAGAAATTGACTGGGGCTGGATTATGAGGGTTACGGGAAACTGTGAAAGATAGGTAGGAGAGTAACACATTTAGATCATATTTTACTTAAAATAGAAAGGAAATAAACTGTTGACAGGTGAGTCAAGTTGGGAGGCTAGTAGCATAATCCGGTCAAGAAGTGATGAGGACCTCGGCAACTACAGTAGAAATGAAAAGTACCAAAAAAAAAAAAAAGATCCAGAGTAAAGTCAGTGGTTGAAGTGAAAAACTTTAATGACTTATTTGGTTTGGGATGAAGAGAGGGAGAACTAAAGTCTAACTTCCAGGGTTTTGGCTTGGAGGACTGGATGGAGGTGGTACTTCTCACTTAGTGAATCTGGAAACAAAGCTAGATTTGGTGTATGGAGAGGGGGTGGTGAAGGTGTTGGGTAAATCTGGGATTCACTGATTTGAGTTGGCCAATTATGTAGATCTGGAACAAAGACCATCCCAGCCGTTATTAGCATATGGATAATAGCTGAAGCCTGGAGTTTAGATGAAGTCACTCAGGGAGAATTCATAGGACACTAAGCATTGAGACTCAAGGATGGAACCCTGTGCAATATTAAAAATTTTGAGGGGCAGGTACATAAGGATTCTGGGAAGAAGTGACCTGAAAAGAAGGAAAAACAAGGAGAGAGTAGTATGAAAAGAATTCCTCTTGGTTGAGCACAATAGCACATACAGAAGAGGTAGCAATTCAGGAGGCCTAAATACTAGTTATATGAATTTAATTCTATCTCTAATTTCTTTAAAATTACTTTCCTAAACTTTCCTGTACTTACTCATTAAAATACCTCTATCTCAAATCCAGGTCAAACTCTGGATTCATGAAAAGGTGAAATTATGCATTCCTAGGAGAGAATGCCATAAGTCTCAAGTAGAAAGTATCTTAACATATTGCATTCTGCATAAGATACCCAGAAGTATTCTCCTTAATTGCTATGCAATTACACTTGCACATTTATAACCTTTTCTCAAGTTCATTGACGTATTCTACTACCATATTAGGTGTAGACAGAGGCAAGAGATAGGGAGAACATATCTCACACATTATGAGTAAAGAAAATGATAAAAGGCAAAGTTGGGTATAATTTTCCTTTGGAAATTGCAGCACCTGCTACATTTCCTGGAGCTTAAAATGTCCTCTGTTGCTTTAGCTACTGCTCTAACCATCTGCCGAGCTGCATAGGAGTGGTCTGCAGCAACTGAAAACCACTACAAATGCTTCAAGTCAGGCTTGTTGGCACAGAAAGGAAGCCAGGGATATATTGGTGCCAAATGCAAGTCCTGTTTCTTTCCCTTTGCTGCCATGAAAAAAATTAACCAAGGCCTTAAGAGCTGCCATTGACATAAACATGATTTAATGTCTCTCTAGCATTTTCAGGACCATAGCATTAGCAGATGCCTTGGAGATGTTTAAGAGTGGAATCTTGAAAGTAGTTCTCTGGCAAGCCATTTTAAAAACAGATGTCGTGAGCATACTTCAGTACAGCTGCCTATTAGGTGACAGTACTTCAAACACAGAACGTGAAGAAAATGTACTTTCTGTTTTCTTTATAGAATGGCAACTGACACCTGCCTTTCTTAAGTGTGGGAATAGATTTCCTGGTTCCTGCCTGCTCTCGCTTCTGTTTCCATGTTTCTCTCAAGCCTGGTGAATGAGGCCCTGGTTAAAATAGAAAAAGTGTCAATATAAACCAATAGATTCAGTAATCTATGCAATTATGTATTTACATAACCATATCTTTGATTATACAAGTAGCTTTTTGAGAGCTGGGACCTAGATCTTTTTGGAGTTTAAATCCTGATTGCACTGCTTGTGACATTGGGCAAGAAACATAGCTGCTTGAATCTTAGTTTCCAAATGGTGTGTCTCCCTGGTTTTGTGAAGCTGAATGATGCTACCATTTTCAAAAGTATTTAATTGGGTGCCTGACACATAGTAGGTGCTCAATAAATGCCTATTGAATAAAAGAGTTGACTGTTGTAAAAGATTGTCTTTGAATTCTAAAAATATAAAATTACTTTTTAATATTTTTCACTGTGTTGCAGGAAAACAATTTCAATTCATTTATATTCTCTCTAGAAGCTCCTTTTTTAGAGTGAATATGAAAATTTGCATTACACATTGGCATCTTTAATCTGTGAAGCCAGTTTATGGCTAAAATGTGAAAGGATATACTGGCCTGTGGGCTATTTTGTTAGGGAGAGAATTCAGAGGAATCTTACCTTTCCAGTCCTTTAAAGAATTGAAGAGTTTGGACATGATCCCTGTTTTTAGATCCTATCCTGTATTTTCTTTCTTCAAAATGTGCTTTTGTTTTAAGAGACTGCTCACAGCTAGCTGTTTTTTGGAATGCTGATTTAAAAACTAATTCATATTGATAAAATGGCTAAAAATGGCTTAAAGCAGTGCTTTTTAAACTGTGTTCTGAGACTTCCTGGGGATTCTTGAGGGAAGCCTAACGGACAGCTGCAGGGATCTTGAGCTTCAAACCAGCAAGTCTCTGGGTACTCTACTCTTTACCCTAATTTTAATCAGAAAAGTTCTACTTTTCATAAAAAGTAGAATATATATATATATATATATAGACATATATATATATAATATATACACATATATATATATTTTTAAATATGTATACTTAATTATATATGTAGTTACTTAAAGAATAAGTTTTACTGTTTTAAAAAAGTTTAAGCTTTATTAAGATTAATCTTTAAAAAAGAGATAAAATTACTGACTGGCTTATTTCCTTTTAGCTCATATACTTTTATCATAAAACTCAATAATACAACTGAAAAGAATTCTTTAATCCAAGAATCCTAGCAAGGGATAGGAAGTGACAGCCACTGAAGATCCACCATGTTATCAATGAATAGATGATTTACTTAATCTCTTTATTTAATAAAGTTATTAGATTGGTGATACAGTATTTGACATGGAGTATTTATACTTCGATAATTCATTTAGTAAATTAATATAGGTAAACATCCATCTGGAGATAAATTTCTATTGACATCCTCAGGGCTGTGTCCATAGTCTTGTCATATTCACTCATTTTAGAATTAGTGAATTGGGTGAAACTACAGAGGGACGTCTTATCAAATTTGCAGATGACAAAGCTGGGAGGGATAAAGAATGTGTCGGATGGTAGAATTAGGATCCCAAAAGATCTTGACAGGATGAAACATTTAGAGCTGAAAAAAACATAATGAAATTTAACAGGGATAAATGTGAGGTCCTATACTTGGGTCAAAAAATAGAAATATAACTGTATTTGCAGAGGATGAAGATGTAGCTGCTGAGCAGGATGTGTGAAAATGCTTAGAGGTATAAAATGCCAGTTATATTTCTAAAAATCAACAATGTGATATGGATGTCCCCAAAGCTAATGTGGCTTAGGGAATGCATCAGTTGAATAAACAGAATCTAGAATGAAGATAGGCACAGATCCACATTTCTTAAGACTGCTTAGATTTGATAGTGATAGTATATTAAGAAGCAATTGGACAAATTGAAACACATTCAAAAGATACTGAATATAAGGAGACTTTATTTCATGAAAAGAGATCAGGCCCTGAACTTCAGAGAACAGATTCTGTATGGCCTAGAGACAAGAATAGGATATGCCAAAGGCATCATCTAAAAATATATAAATTGTTATCATTTAGACATTTTTGTATTACCAGAGGGGGAGAAGTCAGATAGAAAGATCAGTGAGAAGTTTCAGATAGAAAGACAGTATCTCAATATAAGGAAGAGATTTTTAATAATTAGAACTGTCCAGAGGGTTCAGTCTTTATAAGATGTTTTGTTTCTCTCAATGAAGATGCTAGATTAGATTGGACTACCATTGACAAAGATGTAGAATGGATCCATTTTTAAAAATGACTAAATAAGACAATTAATGAAATCTCTTCCAGTCTGAGAGATTGTGATGTATAAGAGAATTTAAGAGACAGTAACAAGCATGTGGGATGATGTTTTATGGCAGAATGACTTCACCTTTCACCTTGGGTGCAACTCCATAATTTTCTCTTTCCCACATTAACCAAAAACATACTCAGATTTTAAATTTAGGATATCAAATTGCCTTACATTTTTACTTTTCAAATTTTTAATTTTGGATTTTACAATAGACAAATGTGATTGAATGAAATAATTTTTCCCAAACTCTAGACAAAGCCAGGTGTTCTAGAAGGCAACTAATAATAACATTTAAAATAATACGCTCATGAAAAGGTTTGGGTAATTAAATCAATCAAACAAAAACAAATCACAATAATTACCTTCTAGAAAAGTCTCACTTAACAGACTCAATTTGGAATAAAAGGTATTGAAAAGAAATGTATCTTCATTTATTTCTAGATGAGAGAGATTTTGATCTCTTTCTATCTTTTTTCTTTGAATCTGACAAACCAGTCTTAGTTGCATTATAGGCCTTTAAGTAGATAGCCCAGCAAAGTGCTATCTCCTGATAAAAGCGAGTAGTGATTGGTAGGTGTGCAAAACTGGGCCTCTTAATTTCAAATAGCAGAAAAGAGATTCGTTAAAGGTGTGGTTCTCAAACTTGATCATTTTTCACCTGGGAAAGGTCGTTTAAACACAGATTGTTGATTTAGTAGGTCTAGAGTGGGACCTGATAGTTTACATTCCTAAGTTTGCAGGTATTCCTGATGCTGCTGGTTGTGAACCACACTTTGAGGATCATGTATTAAAAGATATCAGAGGTTCTTGAAATTATTGGGAGTTCTGGAGGAGCAGACTTGAGGGCAAACTTTTGAGAAAAGTATTGCATAATCTACTGGGCTTGATGAGGAAAACTTTGCCCATTCTACTGGCACCATCAAGCAGTGCATTTCAAAAATTAGATTTTTCTGCACCTACTAGTGATGCCAGTGATATGCCAGTTCTGCACCAGGAATTTAACTTGCATCCAGTGATGCCTCCAAAATCCAGATGCCCTGGTGCTAACTATACCATGCTCATATATTAACGAAGAATCTTCCATGGATGATCTGATTGTTGGAGCCTAGATCACATGTGTTTATATGGCTCTGAGGGATGCTGGAGATTTTAGTTCTTTCACCTACACTGGAGAAGCAGGACTCATATTTGCAGAAACTTATATTAATATTAGAAAATTCTACTATTAAATTAATTTCCCTTGAACATGTTAAAGCTTAGTTTAATTTATTGACTTTCAGATTTCTGCTTCTATGGGACATTGAACTCAGAGAGAACAAATTTTTTTTTTCTGAAAACTGTGATTTGTGATGCTGTGAGATAGTAAAGTTATTTAAATTCATCTAATGTGACCCAATTGGGATTTCATGAAAGCTTTTGTTGTTAGCAATGCTTCTGCATACCAGGAATTGGGCTGGATGCTGAGATATAAGGAAGAAGAGACATTAATCTTGAGTTAAAGAGCTTGCAGTTTACTAAGGGAAATAGTAACTAGAATATTTCAATATAGACACAGTTTTACTTACAAAAAGATTAGAGTCCAGAGAAACTATGGATTACATAAGTTCATTTGTTCAAAATGACATATATTCATACCTACATTTATTATGAGAACTGTAAATGTTGATTGGATTGGCCTTAACTCTTTTTGCTTCTTTTCTAGTCTATAAAAACTGTAAATATAGATGTTTGTATTTTGTATTTTACATTTCATTATGAGTAAATACATAATGGAACGCTATTTCAAATATAAATGTATATGCCAGACTGACCAACTATTCAAAGGCCACCTCTAAATGGAGAGAGCACAATCACTCACGATATGGTGATGAAGGGTCAAGTTGACATTCTTTATCTTTGTTGTGTTCCTTTTCTCACGTCCTTGTAACCTGAACATTTGTTAAGTAGAAGAGTTACAGTGTGAGGTGTAATGGCACCCATTTGACGGATACTAAGGGAGAAAAGAATGTCTTGTAGTTTAGTCTGGAGAGTGGGCAGTGTTTTGTTGTAGGACAGTGCATCTCAGCAGAGTTTTTAATGAAGACTAAAAATCAAGAGAAATTGGGGGACAGAAAGTTATGAGCAGAAGTATAGACGTGTGGAATGGTATATTACATTAAGAGGAGATATAAGCACTTAAGAAACTTGTATTATGAGGGCAGGAGAAGGGGAAGGTGAGACAGTGGAAAAGAGCAGAGGCTAAATTATCGAGGGCCTGTCTTACCATAGCAGAGCAACAGAGAGCTTCCTGCACGTGACGCTTGTGTCCTCAAACATCCCACTTTCCACCTTACATCAGAGATCAGGGAAACTGCAGAGGTGAGCAGACAGGACCTCATATGCCACGTGAGGGTCAATGTGAAGGTAGCTAATTGTCCTTCGGCATCTGTTGTCCATATTCCTTTTTAGTAATCAAATTCCCAGAGCTTTAGCTGGACATGTGGTTGCCCATTGAGGATCTACATTTTTTGGTTTTCTTTGGAACTTGGCATAACTTGAATATCAAGCAACAAATTTTGTCAAGTGCTCACTTTATGCAGGACCCTATTTCATATTTTGAAGTACACAGAAAGCCCAGAAATTGAGATCTTCATGCTACCAGCCTGTTTCTCCCTTTCCACCCCTCTTTTCCTTTTTTTTCCCTCTCTCTCTCCCTCTTTTCTTCCTTTCCTCCCTTTCTTCTTCAAGGCATAAAGGGATACCACTTAAAAGGACAAAATGAGCAGACAGAATGATTAAGCCACTAATATTCTCCATCCTAATTAATGAAGTGTCTGGAGTTGTTGCCATATATTCACTAATAATGCTGACTTTATGAGACTACGCCATGAATATTTCCAAGGCGATAATATCCTGCTCTACTATTTCTTCTTAGCTACATATTTAGTATTTAAGGTTCTAAGAATTGGACAGAGGAGTATATATTTACTATTTCTCATTATATACATTATCAAGGACACTTTAAAGATTTTTTTCATGGTCAAGAACATGGGTTTCTGTAAGTAATAAGTTAGCCATTCTTTAGATTAAAAGTGATGCTTTTAAAATTCTGCCACTTTTAGCATTTTTTGAATATAAGCTTTTTGCACTGGTTGGATTTATTTATACATATTACACTCTTATTAAACATATTATACTCTCATTTGTGCTCCTGGGCTTAATGCAGATTGTTTCTATTTTTACTGTTCAACTTCAAAAACCTGAGTTATAAGTGAAGAGACTAAATAAGCTTGAAGTGTCTTTGCTTCTTGGTGCTATGAAAGGAAGCTCGCTATGCCATGCTTTTGCCACAGTGGGGCATTACTAGACTTCTCTTTTGTTTCAGTTTTCTATAGCAAGAAAATAAACCCATAGAAACTCATTTTTCATCATCTTTAAAAGAAAAACAATATATTAATACACACCCACACAAAAACCCTCACGGCTAGTGGCCACTTACAAGTTATATGGTATTTTTAAGCTAGAGAAATATTTTCTTGAGTAGATTATCACAGGCAGCATAATCCTTTGCATCTTCTCAAGACAGAAGCAATTATTTCTTTTCTAGCCATATTAAATTTCCTTATGTAAAATACTTCAATATTTCAAGAAAAGTTATGACCCTTATTTCAGTGGAATGCGGGACCAAATAGGACTTGTGAAAATAATGCATCTCATTGGCGACAACAGTTACCTGAAAGAGAAAGTTACTTTCATTAAAGAACAGTTGAGCTAGAAGTATGCTTTTGAAAATTTAGTCTCTATTTCCTGCTGTCACCACCCCCCCCAAAAAAATTGCTGATGCGTATGCTTTTGCTGCCTCTGAACACAATAATAACCAAATTTCAGAAAAGAGACAGAAACCAGGCAGAGGTAGAAAGAACAAAACACTTATAAGATCCTGTGTTTGTATAATACGCCCAGTACCATTCGTATAAACTTGATTCCTTATATCAAATACAAGGTCATGGAAATGATTATCCAGTACAGTTTGAGTCTGAATCTGTATATGTTCCTAATAAGATCATGATCACAGGATTCACACACAGACAATATTTGAAAGCAGAGAATAATTAAACTATCGCTAAAGCGGCAGTCTTCTGACTTTTTCCTTTGGAAAAAAAAAGCATCAACATAGCTGTGAAGAATTGTTCCCTAGAAGTTTCTGTACAAAGGGACAATAGTGCAAGGTCCTCGTGCAGTGGCTAAGCCACAAGCTCAAATTAAAATGGGCAAGTGTCTTGTCTCCCTCCGTTACCCCTAATTCGGTTTGGGTTAATCATACCTGGCCATTTTAATTTCCCTTTCTCCAGCCACAGAGTGAATGAACAAATGATCACATATTCAGCTTCAATTTGGGGGAACAGGTTAATTATATTTCATGACCTCAAATTATACTTCAAAGATATTATAGTATTTTTATGCCAGTTGCCATTGAAAATTTATGAAAATTACAGTGTTTTCTCGCTTCACTGCTTTTTTTTTTTTTTTTAACTATTTCATCAGTACTTCCCCTTCAGCTTTTTGCTGTCATTTCCCTTCCAAACACTTCTTCCCACTTGTGCTATTCAATATCATTACTTAATATCTCTTGGGAAAAACAGCAAGTAACTTGCCCCAAGGTTGTGCCAAATCCCCTAGGCCAGAGTGGTTTAGAGTTCCATGATATCTGGTAGCACTGTATGGGAGCGTCTGTTGGCTGAATCCTAGACTGATTTGGGAAAGTGTGGGGGCATTTATAGCAATCTTGTTGAATTATAGTTTGATATCATGATGAATATAGAAACTCTTTGTTGCTTGAATGGGTTCTCAATCTATAGGCTGGGAGATAGACCTCTGGCACTTCCTTAGGATTCAGAGGTGGCCAAAAGCATTTTCAGGGATTTAATCTCAAAAACAGATTAAAAAATGGAACATTTTTCTACACTCTGACTCCATCCCAGGAATTCTTGGACTTTCCAGTGCTTGATTCTGATACAGATTCCTCAGCTTTCAGCCTTTATCTTGTTTCTCCCATATCTGATTCCCCCAGATTCATGTCATAACTGTATACACCAACTGCTCCTAGAGACAAGCCTTGGTTTCCAGGTCCATCTGGATAGACATATTTATAACTTTGCCACGCTCCCACCACCTTGGAATTAATTTAGATACTCAGAATCTGGAGGCCAGTCTGCATAGCCAGGCTTCTGTGTTACTCGTCTCAATTTCTTTTACCACCAACACAATATGAATATTGACTTGTAATTTTCAGTACTTCCTTTTCCCCCACTTATGAATTTATGATGTTGGGTGAGTTTTATATCTAGGTTCCTCTTCCTGTCTAGTACCCCATCTCATCTCCAAGACCATTAAAGAATGGAGCCCTGCACTGAACACTGACTGATGGGCATTGATACCATGTTTTCCTTCCTTCCTTCTTTCCTTCCTTCTTTTCTTTTTTCCTTCCCTCCCTCTTTCCTTCCTTCCTTCTTTCTGTCATAGTACATATACAGATAGTGTGTATGTACTATGAAAATGCTAATAATAACTACCATGTACAGAATGTCTACAATATATCAGTAACCTTATACAAGGTATACCATTTAATTTCCCCCTTAATCCTGAGGGGTATTATAACCTCTACTGTACATTTGAGGTTAGTGAGAGATGACCTTGAAGCTAGTAAGTCACAGAGCTATAATTTAACCTTGATTCTCTTTTATTCCAAATCCAGTGCTTTGCTCTCTGCAACACTGCCCTGGATCTAGGGGAGAAGAAGCTGACAAAACCACAGTCTAGTGGGGTCAGGAAAGTGAACATCTCACCATATATAATGCACCCTGAGATACTCTAATGAAAAAGTAGGTCCAAAGTGTACAAAATGCTTAAGGAGGCAGATGAGGGAGAGAATTCTTGCTGGACCAGGGAGTGAGGGAGCTGTAGAAGATGCTGTCATGATGGTAAACTCAGAGAAATGTTATTTGAGCTGTCTCTTGAACATTAATTTTAAGAAGCAGAAAATAAAGCCATCATTTAGAGCTGTTTACACATTTGTCTGTTTTCTATGTCCTCTTGTCATTCTCTTTTTTTGAAGGCCTTGTTAATCCCATTCTAGATAGGAATTTTCTTTCCATTCCCATTTATGATGTATTTTTCCTGTATATTCTATATCATTGTGTTAACCTAATATCTCAAATTTGAAATTACTTAGTTTATGACACCAAGATATCAAAGAAATGAAATAAGACAATTATTTTGTACTCTAATTTTTCTTTTGTTTTGTGAGAATGTTCTGTAGCACTGACAACAAAAAGGGTAAATTCCTCTAATTAGATATTTTGGAAAGGACATGTGAGGAAGGTTAAAATTCAGATGGCATGTGGTCTGAAATAATTAGACATGAAAGAACCAAAACTATTTTAATTACAAATTTCTCTGTGATAAACTACTAAGCTGGATGGCATGGCTTGAATTATGAAAGATTACATTTAAATTTTGGAGTGGCTAAAAAAAGAAATACAATTAAAGTCAGTGGGGCTGGAAACA
The DNA here is from genome assembly GCF_000325575.1 of Pteropus alecto. Classification (NCBI taxonomy): domain Eukaryota; kingdom Metazoa; phylum Chordata; class Mammalia; order Chiroptera; family Pteropodidae; genus Pteropus; species Pteropus alecto. Next base: position 3,669,065 of record NW_006433716.1, on the reverse strand, counting down.
AAAATACAGAGTACGATAGCATAAGTTACTAGGGCTATTTTTGAAGAAAGTCATATTATAGAACTGATAAAATACAGATAGACTGAAAGTACATACTTATGGGAGAGTCTCCAATTATATTTCTGAGCATTGACATATGAAGTCTATATTTGCTACCTGTTTGTCTTTAGCACCATTTCCCACAATATGTTCCATGAAATACCTTTTTGTGGATATTACTACATATCTCGTTAAAAACGGGGTCCATGGTTTAAAAGGTTTGGGATTCACAAGGTTAAATATAACTAAACAGGTTTAATTTACTCTGAGACTTTTTGGAGCTTTGAATTGACTAATGAGCTGTGTGGTTACCCCAAAGCAGAAATACTTTGCAGTATGTTTGACCCAAACATATTTGTACCTCAGACAGTGTGTGTGTGTGTGTGTGTGTGTGTGTGTGTGTAAAGTATAAAGGAAAATAATGCAAAATAGAGTTAAAAATAAGACTCTTCAAGGAATTGTAATTGTTCACAATAAAGGAATACTGAAAGAGAGATTAATAAAACATGTAGATCATCTATATCTTACTCACTAACTCATTCTAAACCCTGTTGGAGAATCTCTGGGACCTCCTTCTCAATGAAGCCTGCCATGATTATCCCAGCCTATGCCTATATCTCAAACATATGAATTCCGGTAGCTCAAATGACCAATTTTGGCACTTAGCATAGAATATTATATTTTTAGTAATCTTTCTATCTATGTATTTCATTTTGACAATTGGTCTATGAAATCTTTTAGAACTGAAGCCTATGATAATTTATTTTGTTTTTGAGATCAATCACAATTTTGAAAATTATGTTTCATCAAATCATGTGTCAGATAAGTATTTCATCTGGTATCTATAAACAAGGGTCATTTAGTTTATACATTTTGTAACTTGAATTTCTTGTATAGTGCCTTATACAAACTGAGACTTCAATAATTATCTGCTAATTGTAACAATATTGGCAACAGGTGTTTCCTGGCTTCATGAGAAAAAAAGAGAAAACAGAATAGAATTTAGCTATCAGAACTAAATCATGTTAAGCTATAACTAAAAGGAATGCAAAATCATAAGGTGAAAAATTATGTGTGCGCATGTGTGTGTATAAAATAAAGACCAAAAGAATACAACTCACTCTTAAAAAACACAAAATATTGATATATGTTGATAGTGATGATCATTTTTTTTTGGATTTTTTTTGGGAGAGGAAGAGGTAATTTTTATTGTTGTAAAATTTCTATTTTTCTATGTGAAAATAGCTCACATTTTTAATCAAATGAAAATATTTCATTTAATTATTAAAATGATATTTATGAAGAGGAAATTGTACTACCTTTAGTAATAAAGTAGATTCTGACATAGTGTGGGTTTATAGAGTTACTTCATAGATCTTTAAATTCTACATTATTATTTAGAAACATTTTATGGGGAAATACCTTAAAATCTCTTGCACATGATTTAATTTTTATTCCCTAGCTACCTAGGATTTGAGATGTAGCCGTACAGTTACCATTCCACAAATATGGTACCTATGCATCTAGTATAGATTATGACCCTGGATATAGGCAAAACAAACTGCTCCAAAGTGGCCTAACCTGAGCTCTGAGCTTATTGCAGGAGGGGCAAATAATTTGTGTAACTACCCTTTTCTCACGCACCCAGGGGTATTTTGAATGCTTTTTCTGAACAGTTGCATGCCCTGAGTTTAAGTGAATTGTCGCTGCGTTATGATCTTTCCTTGTACTTTTTCCCAGCTGCTAATTTTATTGGGAAGTTTCAGCATTAGCTAATAAGACTTTTAATTTTATATACACATTGTGGTAACTTTCTTCTAAAAAATCTCAAAGCACTGCATACATTTTGCCTCAGTTATCTAATTCTATACTTGCATTTGTAACTAATCCTTTCATTCTATTATCTGACTTTGAGATGCTTGTTATTCTCGTCCCAACTGCAA
>NW_006433716.1:3662142-3666885 GCF_000325575.1 Pteropus alecto | reverse complement strand
GCCATATTTAGCTTCTAAATGTGTCTAATTCTCCTATATAGGATTGTTCTCTTTTCACTTGGCGTCAGGGGATTGACTCAAAATAACTATCCTTTTGTTACAAAGAAAGAGGAGCAGAACCAAAGAAATTCACTAAAACACAGGCTTCACAGTTAGTTTAAAAGAAAAATCCTAAAATGTCCGAACACCAGCAACTTTCAAGGATGGCAGTTTTGAGGCCCTCTATTTGCTCTTTGGGAATTTTGTTTGGAAGAACTGATTTGATTTATGATGTCACATTGTGTGAGAGGGGAGGAGGTTAAGTACTAGGCTTCAAATTTAGACTGGAGTCATAAAGACTAAAGCTATTCTTATAAGGCTTATTTTTAGTATTCACCGTTACATAGCTTTCTTCCTTAGCCCTTTGTACCATCAATGTGGCATTTATCATATACATGGATTCTTATATACCTGTTTTGTCTCCCTTGCTAGATTTAAAGTATCTTCTTTTAAGACAACCTATGTTGTCTGTTTTGTGTTTGTTTCTCTAATAGCCTGATAGAACTTTAAAAATTTATATATATTCCATCAAATTAATGTATATTAATTATGGAGCAGCAAACCTCTGTTTTTGTTTTCAAAGTCAGAACTAATCCAAGTAATTTTAGCAACAAGATCTAGAAAAAGCATCAACATAGCTTAATCTTCTAAAGCATGCCATTTTAAGCAGGTTAAAGGTAACTTTTTACTGACCGCTCCTCTCCCACCAACAAAGGGACTCCTGAAATTGCAGTATGGATAATTGCTCGGAATGTTTCTCTATTGGCATTGCTGGGCTAATGATGCTGCTGATAATAAACATGTATTTACTGATAACTTACTATGACTTAGAGCCTAGATCGTAGTAGGAACTCACTAATTACTTACTGAAAGAATGAATACAAGTCAGTTTATTAAGTGCCTATAAACAATAAATAAATTTGTCAAAAAGTATATTTTTATCCCCATTTGTCACATTAGGAAAATAAATCTCAGAGAGGTTAAGTGTATTGCTGAAGTTCACTGCCGGTGACAGAGATGATTTTATGAACCACAAAATCAATCATAGAATCTGGTAAAATTTTGCATAAAGTATTCCCTAGCTTCGAACGCCTTCTCAGTCACAGATCCAGGAAAATTAATATGAGTCTTCTGCTCTATCTTATTCCAATGCTGTCCGGTCCTTTGAGAAACAAACCAAGTGATTTATTGTTCAGTTCCGGTGGGAACAAAATCAAATAAAAAGAGAGAAAACTAGAGAAGAAAATAAAGCAATGGAATAAAATCAGACTGAGAGCATGCTAGACAGTGTAATATATCTCTCCATTCTACTTTGTCTACAGTAAAAATATTAAAGGACCTGTCAGCTAAATCATGAAAATTATTTCTGTCATGACTAACCTGTAGATTCTGTAAAATTCTTTTCTTTGATTAGGTTATAAGCCACATGCTGTGACCTAAGGCAGCTAGAGTGCTTATTACATTTTCCATATATCTCTGTTTAAATAAATATACTAGTTCTTCCAAAGAAGTATGTGACTTGTTATACTTGCTTAATCTTTTTAGACTATTATTCTCTAACAGGATCTGGCATTTTCTAAAAATGATTTTCTACCCTTTTGAAATTATGATTATCACTTGATATTGCTTGAATTCTGAAAATTATGTTTTATATGTGTGCATGATCTTAACACTCATGTATATTTAATTGAACATTTGTCATTGTGTTGCTAAACATAAAATATTTCATTGAACACTTGATTCTTCTAGTTGATAAGAATAAATTCATAATCAAAAGAATTTGATGAAAAGTAATTACTGAAAAAGTAATTTTTTTCCCATTTAATGAAAAGAGAGGTAAAAATTGGAGCCACAAAGATGCCAAATTAATTTTAGCTGAAAAAGTACAGCACAATGATACTATATATTCTCAATTTACAGTCCATGGTTATTGGTTATGGCTATTACATTTCATTACATTGCAGAACCTTTGAAAATGGGAAGTCTTAGAGGTCATTTATTCCAATTTTTAAATTTTATATGTAAAGATATTATAAAAGGTAAATGCTAACAATCACATAGACAATAATTGGTAGAACAAAATTGAAGCTAGGTCTTTGGATGAGTGATGTTCCTTAGAATATTAAATTCTTATATATTACACACATGTTATATTATTAGTAATTTGGTTAAGAAAATAGTAGCATGACTTTGAATTAATTTATGAAATTCTCCTATGGTAAGAGAGGTTTCCTAGTGAATGAGACATCATCTTCTCATGGTCAACTAGGAAACTATAAGTATAGAGTTATCTGGTTTGTCTATCTGTGCAGAGTTATTTATTGAGTTGTTAGTATGTGCTACACTTTGCTATGCCCCATAATGTCACCATAAACAAGCACTGTACAATCAATCTCACAATTAAACAGCCATGAGTTTCCAATGACTCCGCATTATTCTTGACTCTCCAATAAGAGGACAGCTAAGTCTTTGAAAAGCTCTTCTAAACAGATAATATGTGTGACTGTGGAAAACCCCATAGAATTGTAAATCTGTGAATATCGTTATATCTAATGTTATCCCTCATACACCAAGATTGGCATGCATTTGGGGAAACTAGAAACTGTGCTGTCTATAGTTCTTCGGGTGAGCAACAATGAAAGAAGTCAAATCAATTATCCCTGAAAAATACTTTCATGGAAAACAAACAAACAAAACAAACAGGCAAAAAGTGGATTAAACCTGGAGTAGATTGTCACAGGTACAGAATGAATCTAGCATTTGAGTGGGTGAAGGAATTTTCAAAGTCAGAGAATAAGCTATGCTCTGGTGTGTTGCTTCTCTAGCTGCATTTTTTGGCTGTGGATTTCCATAAATGATATCTTCATTTCAGAATCCCTTATTGGTGCTTAGAACAAGAGCCCCTGAGAGATTTATATTCTAGCTCTAACTCTTGGGAACATATACATTCATTCAAGAAATATGTATTGAGCTCTTACTAGGTCTCTTGCACTGTGTTAATTACAGGGGGGTACAAAACTATATGAAACAGGAAGTTTAGTGGAGACTTCAAGGCTAGATATTTAAATTTTAGAACTCATCAGCCTATAGATGGTATATATACCTATGGGACATATTAGTGTGAAAACAGTGTGGTATCACATGCTTTGGTGCCAGATTGGCTCTGAACGTTATCTATGCAAACTTGGGCAGTTAATTTATCTGTACTTCAGTTTCCTCAACTGTAAAGTAGGAATGATAGTAATCATAAAGCTGTTGAGAAGTTTAATTGTCATTTATAAAGCACTTCGGAAAGAATAGTATCTAGCACAGAATAAATGCTCAAAAATATTAGCTGCACTTATTACACATGGGTGTTATGGAATGAGATATTACATTTGGGTAATGTTTTTAAATTGTTAAAATAAATTATATTTAATTTCCATTAAATAATAGGACTTTGCACTTTCTACATGTAATGTCTCAAGAACATGATGCTCAAAACAAATAAGCCATTGTTTAGCTCTGAAATTTAAAGCTGATTTTCTTGAGTTTCTAGTGTTAAAATAGCCTTAACTAAGTGAAAGAGAAAAGAGATTTCTAGATTCTAAAGCCATTCTTCATAAATTAAAAATAAAATTCTAGGAGATCTAAAAATAGACTTATACTATAAGCCATTTTCAGAGAGGAAATAGGTTTAAATGGATTAAATTGGAATAACTGCCTGGCTTCAGGGCATCTACAGTGCCAGCTAAATATAAGATGAAGACCTAGTCAACAGGAAAGGTAGCTGAGTACCTTGGGAGCAATCATCTGGCTTTGCCCGTGCCAAGATCAAGGATGATGATTTATACCAGCTGCAGACACTCCAGTGGATATTAGAGGGACAGAAATCAATGCCTAAATACTAGATGAAATGGAGCAACAAAGGAGGACAGTTTCAGGATCAAACACAACTATTTCTCTTCCATGGTAGTATATCTTCTCCCTTCAAGTCCATTTTGAACTACGAATTATAAATTATCTTGCTGTATACACAAAGCTGGATTATACTAATTTATTGTCTCAATTTTTTTAATATTGGGGGAAGAGGGGTACAAAAACAGAATAATGCTTCTATTGAAAATAAAAGAAATTATATTTTTGGCATAATTTTAGTATATATATATTTACTTCACTAGACAAGACAAGGATGATAAGAGGAGTGTATATTTTAGGGCTAACGATCAAGCTTCATCTAGTGTCAAGAATGCAAAACTCATTGGGAAAGCCATTATATGTTTGTAATTACTTTTAGCTCATTTAAAATCTCTTTTAAACATTTTTAAAGAACAAATTTTTAAGTGAAATAATTAATGAAATAGAAGTATACATGGAATAAAGTTGAAAATATAATAGGTAGTATACACAGATACAATATGGAAATACAAAATGGATGCAATGAAAAGCAAATCTCTCTTATCCTGGACTCCAAGTCTCTAGTCTTTCTTTCCAGAGGCACTCTCATGTCAGGGACTGTTATTATCTCCCAGTATCCAAACTTGTTTTCTTCCTTTCACTAACTTAGTAACGAAATTCTACCTGGCCACATGGATGCTTGGCTCAGCACTACTCTTTCCAGCCTTCATTGCAACTAAATATGGACATGTGACTAAATCCCAACCAATGGGATATTAGTGATGTGATGTGTATAAATTAAAAATTATGACTTTGAATAAGGAACAT
>NW_006433716.1:3661789-3662109 GCF_000325575.1 Pteropus alecto | reverse complement strand
GGCTGTAAATGACAAGTGATGGTGATCTACCTAAATTATGCATACAATGGCAGAGTAAATGGAAATTTTCCTGGATTAGAGCAGAATTCACCCATCTTCTTTCTACTCAACTGATGAGTTTTCAAGAGACAAATGAAATTTTTGATGTTGTTTGAGTTAATGCACAGACTAAGTTGCTATAACAGAGGGTCACCAAAATAAAAATAACATTTATTTTGTCTTTAATTCCAAAATTGTTTTTAAATTCTTTTGACAAAGATTAATGACCATATATAAATACATGTTTTAGCTTTATAAATTTTTTTGAATTAGTCCTGAAT
>NW_006433716.1:3659703-3661766 GCF_000325575.1 Pteropus alecto | reverse complement strand
TTTCTCATATGTCAACACTCTTTGTCAAGAGATTAGTTTTATTTTAACATGTGCTTTTCTCAAAAATAAAATAAGCAAAAATCAATTAGTTATAAATTAATTAATCTGGAGATTATTTTTCAGTCCAAATGAGTTTCAGTCCAGAGTTTAGCAAACCGACTGACAAAGTTCGAATTGGTTAGACTCACATTTGTTACTAAGATTATTTCCATGCCAGTTGGTACTGCCTTCTACTGTTTTCCATCTTTCTATGCTGAGAGAATACAAGCACTTACTCTCAATGTTCTCTGAGATCCTGGATAAACTCCTAGGAAACAAGGAGGAAGTAAAATACAGTGATCAAAATATGTTCAACGTCTTTTTATACACTGTTTTATTTCCTTTCATCTCTATTTCTTTAAAGTCTTAGTTACATGAGTTAGTGTTTATTTTTATAGTGGTTGCAGTTGTTTTTCATATACAACGAACACCTTGTAGAAAAGAAAAAAGTAGTTCAAGGTCAGTGCAGGATTATAAAGACTAATTAGAGAAACCATAAGGGAAACAAAAACTTAAAGGCACATGGCTGTTTTATTCCAGTACAGAGAATGAAAATCTCTTTTCATTTCTCCCTAAATATAGTGTTTGTACTGTTTGTAATTTGCTTAAATTGATTGGCAAGGCTGGTTGGGAAGTTAAGGTTAAACTCTTTTTTACTGTTTTATAGGTTCATATATATTAGAGAGTAAAAAATGTATATTTGATGAGCATTAATGGAAAATACTCTATATATCCAGAATGTTCTGTACAGAACTGTCATTTTTCACATTCACCGATATGGTAGTTGAATATATAAAGCTGAGGGAGGGGAGGCATTCACACTGAAGCTTCTAAAGCAGATGTCAGTCTCAGATTTTGAAGAGTAACTATAAGCGTGTTTAAAAAAGGAAATTAAAAAAAAAATCTCAACAGTCTTTCTTCATATATTTTGGCTCAATGTATGGACAATTCTGGGTGAAATTCAAGTTCTCTTATTGATTTTCCCCCTATCTTTTGCTATGGAGGGGCCATGAAGCTATTACTTATAAATTTAGCCTTCATCTCATTTACACTCAAGTCGGAAGGCTAGCATATTTACTTAGAGGTTTAATTTTACAGAGTTTACCTGCACCTTTAGCATCTCCACCATATGCCTACCTCTGCCTCCTTCTCCTGTGGCCATTGCCACCACTGCCCACCATGCCTCATGGTACCCCTTAGGGATTTTAAGTGAAAAAAAAAACATTTGATTACAAATCAAAAGTTAGCAATATTATACATTAGTGAGTGATTATTTTAAAGAAGTGCTCTGTAGTTTTGGTGTTTTTAAATAATTCTTTGCAGAGTTTTCAGTATTATCTCTTAGCAATATTTGTATGCATTTATATTTTCCTCTGTATATCATTCCCTTCTCTTCTATAATTTATGTCATATATCTATAACTATAGTTCTCCATTTTTCAATGTTTCTCAATGGGGGTTCTCTTGGCAATTGGGATGAGACAATAGTTTATTAAGTATAAAATGTTGCTTCTCAATTTTTGACGTTCAACAATCCTGGCTCTCACTCACTAAATGCTATAGTACTTCCTAGCCATTGTGAAAAGTAAAAACATTTCCTCACGTTTCCAGTACATTTTAGGGAGGCATTGCCAGCCCTTGTCAAGAACCATTGATAGACTTACGTTCCACAAAGACACTGGTGGGATATATGTATTTCTATTAATCCAGTATTATTGTTTCCTCTGTAGCTAGTACTATGCCAGATGCAGAAGTGTAGAAAAGTCAAGACATGCAAACAAATTAGTGAACTAACAGGGCTCCAAATTTATTAACATGGTAATTCTCACATGAAATAAATATATAACTTCTTTATATTGTCTGCAATTGCTCTGCTTTTCCTTAAGAGCTCTAATCCACTGGGAAAATAAATTTTCCCAGAGAAAGAAATTCAGAAATTCAATTTCATTTTATGATCTCACTTTAATCAACGATGTCATTGACTTTCTTCATAATCTCAACTCTTCTTGGGTATTTCAGGAAAAA
>NW_006433716.1:3643147-3659648 GCF_000325575.1 Pteropus alecto | reverse complement strand
TGTTGTCATGGCAGCAGAGAAGCTAGAGCCCTCTGATTATCCTGTTGCTCTTTAGATACTCATTGCAGGTGTGGTCTGCTTCTGGGACTGATGCCAGCTGTACTGCAACTGGCAGTTTCTAGCTGTTTGGAAAAACATATGGTCCTCCTTGTGGAGCTCCACTGGCTGTTGAGCTGGAAGACCCCGTGAGAGATAGTCTCTCTTTTTTTTTCAGATCCAGGGAGCTTTCTTAAAATTTCCTGTCTTTTTTCCCACATAGTCAAAGACTTCTTGGTCTCCTACACATAGGCATGGAAAGACAGCTTCAGCTTTGCAATACTACCTCAGCTTTGATTTCCAGATGCTGAGCTGGAAATGGCAATGTGCAAACTTCTAGAGTCTCACGATCTCCTGGCTACCTTGCCACTGCTTGGATGTTCTTAGCCACTTCTGTACTTACTTTGGAGTTTCTAAATTTTATCTCTCTCCAACATCTTATGTATATTGAGCATTTCTGATAACATAATATATTTTAAACCATCCGAAGAATAGCTATACAAAGGGACATAAAGGCATAAAACTAACCATTATGGCCATCTTTTCATTCTATCTCTAAAACGTCATAGAAAATTTGTACAAACATGTGACAGTAAGAAAGACAAACTAAGGAAGACCTTCTGCTTATGGTAGTAGTTATTTTACTATTGTTTTAAACACATTTCTCCCCTAATTAGTCTGTGATTTTTGTTTCCTAGTTCTTCTAGAGGAATTGTGGCAGTAGATGCCATAAGGTGTACAAGCTTCTTTTTAAGAGAGAAAAAGTTATAATTGGAAAAAAACTATCTTCAAATAACTTACTTTTCTCCTCTGTTAATTGGGAAAAGATAATTCTTATTTAGTTTTAAGAGCAGACAGTCTCTCAGGCTCATGAAATAGTAGAGTTCCCAGAGACTTTATCGGGAAATACCACACGCTGTAGTCTTTTCTCAACAATTGCTTATATTAAATTTAAGAACAGTTTGGTATTATTTTCCTTTCCACTTAATTTGGTACTAATCCTATAGAATAATCTTTATTTTTAGCCTTTGATTTAAGTGTAAATTGTGACTTAGAAAATATGATTTTTCTCAAGAATTTTCCATATGTATTTTTTATTAGTTTATAATCTGAAGTATTATATGTTAAAATTATTATATATATTTTAGGAGTATTTGCACATCCCTGATTTTCCTTATTAGCTTATAAAGATTAAGTGGATCATGTTTAAGAAGGTATATGTGATAGGCAGAATAATGTTCTCCACATCCTAATCCTGAGACCCCAACTACATTTTAAGTTACATGGAAGAGGGGAATTAAAATTACTAATCCCCTGGACCTTGAATTGGGGATATTATCCTGGATTACATGGCTGGTCCCAATGTAATCACAAATGTCCTTAAAAGTAAAAAAGTTAGAATTAGGGTAGTGCTATGTGAGAAAGAGTTGATCAGCAATTGCTGCCTTTGAAATGGAAGAAGGGCACAAGTCAAGGAATTTGAGCAGGCTCTAGAAGTTGAAAAGGGAAGAGAATGGGTTCTTCCCTAGAGTTTCCAAAAAGGAATGCAACCCCACCAAAACCTTGAGATTATCACAATAGGATCCATTTTGACCCCAGAACTGTAAGTCGATAAATTTGTGTGATTTTAAGCCACTGAGTTTTTGAAATTTGTTACAGCATCACTAATACAGTGTCTTATTCAAGTAAGACTATTTGACTTGTGTATCTAAAATTGATTTGTAAGTCTTCTTTTTAGTTGAATAAGTTTGAGCAAGTTATTAAACTTCTGTAATGATATATATCTTGACCTCTAAAATGGGAAGAATGATTATCACCTTTAAGGATTTAGAGTAAGTAAAATAATTCATTCTTGTCTTAAAACGAAATACATCTTAAACACTTAATATGGGCTAGACACTATTTTACAGACTCTTTAAATCAAAATTAAGAAAAAAGTCTTAGTTTTTAAGGAATTTATATTTAAATCTAGAAGATAGACATTAGAAGGGATAGATTAAAATAGAAGATAGTATTATTATCAGAAATAATAGCAAATTCTTGGGGAATGCCAAGAGATATAACAAAAACAATAATTGGAGAGATTAGATCTGAGATAAATCTTGAAAGATGAATAACACTCTGCAAGGTATATGTTATATCTGGAATATCATCATTCAGTCTTAAGGTTGAATTTTGGTTTGACATATTTTTTAATAATGTTAAGGAAATACCCATTTATTACTTTAAAGCTTTTTAAAAAAATTAATTTTATTGAATACATTTTTGGCATATGTCAAAATAATTAAAGATTGTTTATTCTTCTAGCATTGCAATTCTGCAGTGAACCTCAGTGAAATTTACAAATAATATATTGCTGAATTCTACTAGTAAAGTTGTTTTAAAACAATTTTGAGTTATATTTTATAATATTTTAATATATTTTAATAACGTTTATATTATAAAATATATTTCATATTCCATAAAATGTTTCAATTTTAAGTGTAAATTTTGCTCAATCTAGCTACAGAATTATCAATTTTATTAATCTTTTCAAGGAAACAACTTTAGACATCATTGGTTTTTCTCTATTGTTTATCTGCTTTTTAATACATTGATTTCAGCTCTTATCTTTATTGTTTTCCTTCTTTTAGTAATTTAGGTTTAATTTTGCTCTTAATTTTCTAACTTCTTAGATAATTTATTTTAGATCCTTCTTTCCAAAACAAATATTTAAGGCCATAAATAAGCCTCTACATACTGATTTAGCTGCATTTCACAGATTTTGATCTATTCTATTTTTATTACCATTTAGTTGAAAACATTTTATAATTTCTCTAAGGTTACTTTGTTAACCATGGTTTATTATCAAATGTAGTGTTTAACTTGAAAGGAGAGCTGACAATGTTAAGAAAATTATTTAATAAAACAGTAAGAAATTATAAAATTTAAAACCATTGTCAGAGGACATCATTCTTTCTGTTAATAGGTTAAATTTGTTGTCTTCAAGTAGCTAAAGTTAAAATGATTTATAAAGGGATTATAAAACATTGAAGAACTTAATAGAAACTATATGATAGCTGTAGCTTGTATACTAGTTTTTATTTTTTTGTTTGTTTTTAAGTTATCATTAACAGTCCCTCCCTGGCAAACATGATTTAGAAGGAACTTTTTATTTTTTATTTATTTTTCATAAGTGTTCTTTAAATTTATTTATTTTAGTTAGTTTCAAGTATACAGTACATTGGTTAGACATACATATAGTTTGTAAAACGATCCCCCCAATTGCTCCCTCCCTCCACCTAGCCAACATATTAATGCTAACTGTATTCCCTATGCCATGCTCCCCAACCCTGTGACCATCCATCAGCTACTAATTTGTACTTCTTTAAGCCTTCATCCCATTCTCCCAGCCCCCACCTCCCCTCTGTCCATCTACAAATTATCCATTGTATTTTTGAGTCTGATTTGATTAGTTTGTTCTTTTTATTCCTTAGATTCCTCATATAAGTGAAATCATGTAGTGTTTATCTTTCTCTGTCTGACTTAAATACCTTATAGGTCCATCAAAGCAATATCTTTTTCTATCCCCTTCCTTTTAGTCTCTGTGTGTCTTTTAATCTGAAATAATTCTCTTGCAGGCAGCATATGTAGGGGTCCTGTTTTCTTAACCATTCAACTATTCTATCTTTTGGTTGGAGCACTTAGTTCTTTTTCATTTGAGATACTTATTGATAGGAATGTAGTTGTTACCATTCTTTATTCCTGTTTTTGATATATGTTTTTTCTTCTTAAAGAAGTCCCTTGAACATTTCCTATAATACTGTCTTGGTGGCGATAAATTCCTTTAGCTTATTTTTGTGTGGGAAGCTCTTTCTTTGTCCTTCAATTCTAAATGATAGCTTTGCAGGATAAAGTATTTTTTATTATAGGTCCTGGGTCTTCATCACATCGAATATTTTTTCGATCTTGCATAGTTTCTTTTGAGAAATGAGCTGCCAGTCTTATGGGTGTTCTCTTATGGGTAACTATCTGTTTTGCTCTTGCTGCGTTTAATATTCTCTCTTTGTATTTAAACTTTGGCATTTTAATTATGATGTGCCTTTGTGTGAGCATCTTTGGATCCCTGGTTTTGGGGATTCTCAGAGCTTCCTGGTGTTGTATGTCCATTTCTTTCACCAGGTTAGAGAAGTTTTCCATCATTATTTCTTCAAACAGCTGTTCAACATCTTGATTTTCTTCAGGTACAGACAGATATTTTGATCCTTAATCATGTCCCATATGCTCTTAAATTATTTTTATAGTTTTGGCATCTTATCTCTTGCCATTCTGATTGAGTGTCCTTGGCTTTCCCGTCCTGTAGATAGGGCATTTGATCCTTTTCTTTATTCACTTTGTTTATTCTTTTGTTTATTCCATTTAATATACTTCTCATCTCAGATAATGTGTTCTTCATTTTAAGAATCAGGAGAAAGAAAACCCAATAGCAGATATGGCACTCCATGACAATAAAACATCACATTCAAAATCACACCAAAAACATAGCATTGCAATGTAATATCTTGTCACATTAATGCTTGCTTATAAGGATGATCCTTCTTCCTGCCTCCTACTTTAAAGCCTTACTCAAATACTATATCTTCTTATTAATGAGATATTTTCAAATCTTTTTATCATACTCTTTATACCAAACCAGAAGGAATTTCCTCAGGCACAGTCTTGAGAGGGGTTCAGCTACAGGCCAGATTTAGCTCAAGCCTCTACCTCTACGGGGCCACCTGTTAAGATTCAGCAAGCAATCACAGATGCTGTGCTTATAGTTGCCTCAAGAGGCCACACCAGAAACTGCGGTCAGCTCCCACCAGTGTGAGTCTTGCTGCTACTCAGCAAGGAGCACCTGGCTCACAGAAGATACACCTGGATGTGGCTTAGGTGGGGCTGAGAGTTGGGAGAGTTGAAATTTCAGGGAATCCTCTGGGCAGAGCGATCTGTTATCCAGTTTGATAATGTCTGTTATGGCGGCGCTGTGTCTGCGCACTAGGATGGGGGAGGACTCAACAGAAGCACTTCTGTACAGAGCGAGTCTTGCCTCAGCTCCACTCTGACAATGTCTCCCTGTGAGTCCTTGGTGACTCCTGCGTGCAGCCCAATTGGCACTGGTGCTCAGAGTGAGTAGGTATGTCACTGCGAAAATCCACTCGCAGATGCGGCCCCTTTAAGAGGTGTCTGCCGCTGCCTCCATCTCACTCAGCTGCTGGAGACCAAGCAGCCCCTCATCCTCACCCAGTTCTACCTTCTGCCATTGCGAGGTGATTTCTTAGATTTCTTTATAGTTGTATGGCTTGTTTATCTAGATCCTAGGTGATTTTTCCTTGCCGCTTGTTCCTGTTTCTGTCACAACTTTGATTTGGTTGCCAGAGGGATGAACAGAGCCTCTATCATCTATGCCATTTTTTTCTCTTTCTTGCTATTTTACTAGTTTGTATTCCCATTATTTGTGGTGTGAATGAGTATTTTAAGGAAAACTGGATGTTTTGTTTGGAGTCAAGAACTTGTGAAACTAGAATACTTTTTTTCATATTAAAGTGATTCCATCTTTATCCTTTGTCTCCTGAAATCTAGGGAAATATATAGAAAGGTCATATTAAATGGAATTTTAGAGTCAGACTTATTCTATTTACAAGAATTGAGAAACAGTAAAAGTAGATTTAAAATTTAGAAATGAATACAGAAATTTGGCTACTGAATAAATGATTTACAGTACTGAAGAACATTTATTTAGTTGTAGCAGTAAGAAGCAGCAAATTGCTTTAATTCAAATTAGAAAAAGTCATAAAGATATTTGGTTCAATAAGTGCCAATAGAGTTGATACATATTTTTAAAAAGAAATAACAGACAATAAGAAAGCTATAGCTTCATTAGTCTTGGACATTATTTCTTAATCTTGGGCACAAGATAGTATTTACAGTCATTCTGGAGGGTCTGAGACAAAGTACAATAGAAGTTTTTTATTCTTTATAATTTTATCGAAATTAGAATTCAATCTATCAATTTTTAATTGTAAGCAACGAATTCTGTTTTGAGAAATCATGGTCTTTCTGTTCCTGGTACTTATTTATTGTTTCCAGTATTTTATTGTTTCTAGTATGGTCTTACTGTTCTTGGTACTTTTTTATTGTTTCCAGTAGTGTTTCCCCACCCCGCCCCCCGCCCCCTCAGGCTTCTAAATATGGACTTTCTTTTCTTGTGCTTATTAACTTTTATTAATGTCTACTAGACAGATTTAACTAAGCCTACATGACTTTAGACAGTCTTCTTTCTCTTTTAAAATGGTTATGTCCTCAATCCTATTTCTTGCTTTTTCAATTCTCTGATTCTTATTGTAATAATGCTTAATCTATTTTCTCTCCTTCTCCACCCCCTGCCCGCCTTTGTCTTTCCTTACAAACTATCTCCTGTTTCTTAGGAATACAATAAATAGAAGGATCATATTGGCTGTCACATATTTACCTCTGGATGAATTACATAATGACACTTTAAGACTCTAAGATTTGCCAGATGTTCAGTGTAAAATCATGTAGCATTTGGGATGAAATTTGCCTTTAGTGAGTTCTGTACGTGTTTGTGTCCATTATTTATTGAGTCTGATCATATTTTACTTAAATATATACATTCTATTCATATGTTAGTGAAAACTAAGATATGAATTTAAATTATCCCAAGATAGAAAGATAGTATAGCATAATAATAAAACAGAGAAGAAATTAATTGACCAGGATATCTAAATGCTTGGCTCCCATCAGAATCAATGATCGTTTACTAAAATGAATTTCTTTCTTATTGTTTCTTCTACCATATTAATTTGGCATTGCCTTGGTCTTCCACACACAGATTGGAAATGACCAACCATCACAATTCTAATAAACTTCAGTTTCAGTGTTCTATATTGAGCAATAAAGTTCTAATATGATCTAGGATGAGTCAGCCATCAATGGAGACAGATGTGAGTATTTTACTGTGGCTCTGACTTGGACTTTATTTAAAGCAAAAATAATGCCAAACACTGAAAACACATGCACACACACATGCACACGCAGACACACGTGCATACACATGCACACACACACATGCACGCACACCTTTTTCTCCCAGGTTAACAACTTATTATATATTTTAGGGCCCTAAAGAAAATATTCTGAGTTGAACCATTACCTGACATATTAATCTTAAGTACTGACAGATAAATTGATTTTTTTAACCAAAGAACAAGTGTGTAGAAGCTTAAGAACCTTAATTAAGACTCAGGTTGCTTTGGTTCTAATCCTAACTATATTATGAATTACTCCATTGTGTAGCATCAGTCAGGAAAGTTACATCATCTCCCTTGGCCTTTTTTTGTTTTACATGTTTAAAATGAGTTTGCATTAGATAATTTCTATGGTTACTTACATCTCTAAAATTCTATAATTCTATAAAACATGTTATAAAATATTTGAGGGAATTTTTATGAAATCTCTTTTTTTGGAGAAAGGTATAAGTTTCAGTTTTCATTTCATACTCTAATTTGGTATTTATATTCATGAGTAATTTTATACCCAAGAAAATATGTCTACTAGCCAAGAGCTGAGATGCAACAATCCTGAAGATAAGCCAAGTGAAGCCATGGAAACATTATTATCTTATAAATTAATCTGGGGGTACAGACAAATTAGAAAACTATTCAATACTTCAGGTAAAAGCAATAGAAGGCATAGAATAGGGCAGTATCTATTGGAACAAGTAGGAAGGGATGGATCTGAAAATATGTGAAGAAAACATATAAGTTTCTTGTTATTTCTTTTTACGCCACAGGTGTATATTTTAATAAAAATCGATATTTAAAGAGAAATACATTCCTGGTTTATAGTCATTAACATACCTACTGACACATTGAACAAAAAAGTATGCCATTTAGATCCTGTCGATTATCCTAAAGTCGACTATATAAGTATTTCATAGTTTGATAAACTACATATATTCTGGGAAGTAAAATATATAATAATATTTTCAAAATATATTTCCCAGCACATCATATACCACTTTTAGATACTTTCTTTTTCTTTAATCTTTATAACAACTTTGTGAGTTTTTGATGAGGAAAGTAAGACTGAGTAAGTTTAAGAGGTTCACAAAGTTGGTAAACAGAATTGAGTCAAACTGGCAAAGTCAGATTCCGAATCACACACTTCTGCCAATACTGCATGCTCTTGATAAATCTGTAGAACATTCACTGCAATTTCATTTGTAAAACTAACATCCATGAATATGCAGTACGAAAATACTTCCTGTCCCATCTTTCTGAGTAGACAGCTTCGACTAGAATCCTGGAGCAACTTGAAATATATATGACTATATGAAAAGATATAACTAGCTCTAGATATAAAAAGGATGTGCAGGATCCAGGAAGCATTGTAGACACCAGAAAAAGGTAACCGGATTGTAAATATGAAGACATATAGGATATAAGTATCTTGGTTGAGGGAGCAGTCATTTGTGTGACATAAATGCTTGTTTTGTTTTTAATGTTTTTTTTTTCCATATCATTAGATAGGACTTTTATCTAGATTATTTTATTTGTTCTTCAGTTTAACATTATGATAGCCAGAATAGTGGCCCCACAAAGATGTTCCCAGAACCTGTGAATATGTTACCCCACATGGCAAAAGTTACTGTGCAGATGTAACTAAGTTTTAGGACCCTGAGATAGGGAGATTATCCTGGATTATATGGGGAGGTACGATCTAATCACATGCACCCTTGAAAGCAGAGAATCTTTCCTAGCTGTGGTCAGAGGGAGATGTGACTATAGAATGGTCAGAGTGATGCAGTATGAAAAGTGGTTTCAACAAAACTACTACTGGCTTTAAAGAGAGGAAGAGAGCCATGAACAGAGGGATGTTTGTGACCTCTAGAGTTCGGAAAAACAAGAAAATGGATTATTTGTTAGAATCTCCAGAAAAAAATGCAGCCTTACTGACACTTTTATCTTAGTCCAGTGACATCGATGTTGGACTTCTGACCTATAGAACTGTATGATAATATATTTATATTAACTGCTAAATTTGTGATAATTTTATGTAACAGCAATTGAATACTACTACACATATGATGTATGTTTAGGCTCCTAATGTTATTGGTATCAAATAAAGAGGAGGCATGGCGGATCGAGAATAGTTTTTGCCTCCTCCAATTTAGTAAACATGGGACCCAGAAAACATGTATTTTGAAAGCCGAACTTGGAAACAGCAATATAATAATATCATAATTTAATTTCACTAATGGCAATTTCTCTTGGCCTCCATTATAAAATGATCATACATAATATACCATGGAGAGTGGTCCTCCTAGTTCTTCCTTTTCTACTTTTCATAGGTGTTTATAGTACTTGGTTACATTCCATTCATAGAGTTCCCTTACCAGCACCCTCTATATCTCAGCATATGTATAGATATTTTTTTTTGCTATTAGATTATGGCCAATAGACCCTACTTTTTAGATAATCATAAAGAAATGCTGAGCCTCTAAACCAGAGACAGAATGAGTATCACAGGCCAGTTGTCCTTCTATATTTCCTAATATAAATTCTACTGATCAATTAGCTCAAATGGAAGAATTCTCTAATATAGGGATTAACAATCACTTTGATAGTTTGGATAACATGACCAAATTTTATGGGGGGAAATTGAGGGAATAAAACAAATTGGAGGAAAGACAATTCACATTCATTAGAATGATTTGTAATCAGAAGTTTTAGTTGATTAGTAAAAGCAATTCAATAAGTTTTAGAGCAAACATAATTTTTGGTAGTAAAGTAATCATAAACAGTAATTTATTTGGAAAATGAATACATTTTGAAGATTAAAATGAGTACTATAACAATATTTTTGCTAGTATGAAAGGCAAATAAGGATATATAGTCATATTAGCAATGTGAAATTCCCAGTTTATAAACACGTATTACAATAACCATTCCTTAAAATAGGAAGTATGTCAATCTCCAATAGTTTAATTTTTTAAAAAGAAAACTCCCCAAATTTTTGCCATATGCCTCCAAACTGATTTCAACAAATTCAGGATGAAGATTGAGGCTTGAGTGAGGAAGCTGAGTTCCACCAATGTGCTTTGTGTCTTTTGTCTGAAAAAGTCCATATTAAATTTTCCTTATACAACAAAAGAGATATTTGCTGAAATTTAAGTTCTCTTTGAGTATTGAGATAAGTTTATATAGAAATCAGTATCAGGAGATCTCTTGTAGTTCTTGTAATAATCACTTATACAGTGGTTTTCTACATAATTCTCTTTTCTTGGGATATTTTGAAAATTTGTTGGGATGATATTCATTGTTCTAATAATTAGAGGTGGCACTACTGGCATTTAGAGGGTGGCACTAGGAATGCCAGATAACTTTAATGCTCAAGAGACCTAAATGATAAATTGTATTCCTTCTCTCACAACTTCTGAATATACCACATGGCATTAATGTATATGAAACACCTGTTTATAATTTTTGAGCTGAGATACAAACTACATTTTATATTTAAACGCAAAACGATTTAGAATAGTTAAGTGATTTTTTAGGAATGCTCCTATTGTAAAATTTGGAGAATGTTATATTTTATTTTTTTCTTTACCTGAAGTTATTCATCATTTTAGAAAAGCGTGTGACTCTCTGAAGGTCTGTTCATGATATTACAACATACCTGAGTTAGTCTGTACATGTAGCTGTCACATTCCCAGTGATTCTACACATACATACAAACATTTTAATAATCTAGGATAGTTGTATTCAAACATTTATATTGAAATATACAATATTTTAAAATACATTTTAAAATAAATTATGTCACAATTGCTTTTTAAAAATGTTATGTGTACAGGTAGATTGTCTTATCCATGTATTTCACGTAAGGAAAGTAAGTGAGTTAAAATATTTATTATATAAATGGGCATTGAGTCTGATAGGGTTGAGAACTATAGCCATGAGGAATAAGAAAAAGCTCATAGTAACTTAGTGAGAAGAAATTTGGAATTCAGCCTACATAGTGAATAAACTAGACTAAGGTTTGAAGACTTGAGTTCTAATATCAGTTCTGACATGAGTCAGAGTACTTGTAGTTTTCTCATATGTAAATTTTAAAAGCTGAGATGACTTATAGTGGAGAGAATAAACTTTTACCATATTGCTCTTAATCCAAAATAAGGAGCTAGAAAATACAGGGAAATAGAAGATTAATTAGCATATAGAAAATCTTCAAATATTTAGAGCTGTGCAAAAATACATTTAAAGAATTTCAGGCTATGTCAGGTTATTCATTTGCTATGGCTTGTATATTGGGAGGAGGACAGATTTAATAAAAGCTACTTAACCAAAGATGTGCATCAAAGTAATTAATGGAGCTTTTATAAATCAAGGACCATGGATATAGTGGCATATAGATGTTTCTAGAGTTTCATGTATGATTCTGGTACCCATTGCAGGTTAAAAACAAAGGATTTAGATTATCTCTGGTATTTTCTCCAGTTATAGAATTCTTTCTTACTATTGTGTAGAGAATTATCTCTAAACTTAGAAATCTTATTTTAGAGACAGACTAGAAATAAATAACTCATTAAGTTGTATTTAACTCATATATCTCACACAATTGCCAGACCTAGTTTTTATTCCCTAGGGATTCTCTAATCATCTCAGAAGACGTCTTGATATTTAAATTCACTTTAAAAATTATATGTCATATGATACTTTAGGAAGGCCTATATGTAGACTCTTAGAAGATTTAGGATGTTTTTCTAGTCAGGGTTAAAAATCAGAATTTACTGATATTACCAAGAATCCAAAAGAAATAATGAAGATTATGGAGTTACATTATTCAACCTTGTTCTTCAGTTCTACCATTTATTCTTCAGTTCTACCATTTTTACTGTTCTTTCTGATAATTGTAGTTATCCCTGATCTGCTCAGCTCACAATGAAGCCACTTTCTATAAAGCCACTTTCACTTTCATGACACTGAGTTGGAGGCCATGGCCTACTCTTTTTTAAGAATGCCCTATGCTTATTTTAGATTTTTTTAAAGTAAACTAAAGCTTCTCAAGGATTACTAGTTTGTGAGTACAAACAAGTTCACATTAACAATGTTAATTACTGTTTGTGTAATAATAGGAGTTTAGCTCCTTTTCAGAGCTTCATGTTCTTGCAAGTAATTTGGAGAATTGCTAAAGCATGATACACATTCTGCAAAGTGAGTCTGAGCCACCGCTTATCCTAAACTGCTTCTACCTCAACCTCTAGTTCCTGTTTCCCAGTTTATCTCATTGTGCTTTTTACATTCTTCATGTAGGAAATTGATTTGGGCTTGTAAGGAGGATGCATTCTTTAATCTCCTCCAGCAATTTGTTTTTTTTGTTTGTTTTGTTTGTTTGTTTGTTTTTCCAATTACAGTTCACATTCAATATTATTTTATTATTAATTTTAGGTTAAACAATCATATAACTTACAAAGTGATTCCTCCGATTAGTCTAGTATCTGCCTGGCACTATACATAGTTATTACAATATTATTGACTATACCCTTGCTATACTTTACAATCCTGTGACTATTTTATAACTACTGATTTGTACTTCTTAATCCTTTCAACTTTTTCACCCATCCTCCAAACCCCCTCCTATCTGGCAACCATCAGTTTGTTCTCTGTATTTATGAGTCTATTTCTGTTTTGTTTGTTTATTTTATTCTTTAGATTCTACATATAAGTCAAATCATATAGTATTTGTCTTTCTCTGTCTAACTTTTCACTTAGCATAATACTGCCCGGGTCCACCCATGTTGCAAATGATAATGTTCCGTTCTTTTTATGGCCAAATAATTTTCCATTGTATATATACCACCTCTTTGTTATCTGATTGTCTATTTGATGGACACTTAGGTTGCTTACATATGTTGTCTATTGTAAATAATGCTGCAATGAACATAGGGATGCATATATCTGTTTGAATTAGTGTTTTGGATAAATACCCAGAAGTGAAATTTCTAGGTCATAAGGTAGTTCTATTTTTTAATTTTTTGAGGAACCTCCCTAATGCTTCCCATAGTGGCTGTACCAATTTGCAATCCCACCAACAGTACACGAGGGTTCCCTTTTCTCCACATCCTTGCCAACACTTGTTGTTTTTGATTTATTGATGATAGCCATTCTGAAAGATGTGAAGTGATATCTCATTGTGGTTTTAATCTGCGTTTTTCTGATGAACACTGACATTGAACATCTTTTTATATGTCTATTGGCCATCTATATGTCCTCTTTGGAGAAATATCTATTCAGGTCCTCTGCTCATTTTTTAATTGGATTGTTTGTTTTTGTTTTTGGTGTTGAGTCGTATGAGTTCTTTATAAATTTTAGATATTGACCCCTTATCAGATGTATCATTGACAAATATCTTCTCCCAGTTGGTAGGCTGTCTTTTTGTTTTGTTAATGTTTTCCTTTGCTGTGCAAAAACTTTTTAGTTTGATGTAGTCAATTTGTTTATTTTTTCTTTTGTTTCCCTTGCCCAAGGAGATATATCAGAAAAAATAATACTAAGAGCAAAGTCAGAGAGTTTACTACTGAAGTTTTCTTCCAGTTTTGTGGTTTTGGGTCTTACATTTAAGTCTTTAATCCATTTTGAGTTTATTCTTGTATATGGTATAAGAAGGTGGTCTACTTTAACTTTTTTGCATGTATCTGTCCAGATTTCCCAACATCATTTATTAAAGAGACTGTTTTTACCCCATTGTATATTTTTGCCTCTTTTGTCTATAAGTGACCATATTGGTGTGGGTTTGTTTCTGGGCTCTCTGTTCTGTTCCATTGATCCATGTGTCTGTTTTAATGCCAGTACCATGCTGTTTTGATTACTATGCAGCCTTGTAGTATATTTTCATATCAGATAGCATGATACCTCTAACTTTGTTCCTCTTTTTCAAGATTGCTATGGCTATTTGGGTTTTTTTGTGGTTTCATGTAAATTTTAGGGTTATTTGTTCTAGTTCTGTGAAAAATGCTTTTGGTATTTTGATAAGGACTACATTGAAACTGTAGCTTGCTTTGGGTAGAATGGACATTTTGATGATGTTAATTCTTCCTACCTATGAGCATAGTATTTACTTCTACTTATTTGTATCTTCTCAATTTCTTTCTTCGGTGTTTTAGAATTTTTCGAGTACAGGCCTTTTACCTCCTTGTTTCTAGGTATTTTTTTAATGCAATTGTTAATGGGATTGTTTCCTTGTTTTCTCTTTCTGAAAGTTCATTATTGGTATATTAAAATGCACCCTATATTTTATTAGTAAATTTGTATTCTGCTATTTTACTGAATTCATTTATCAATTCTAACAGTTTTCTGGTGAAATCTTTAGGGTTCTCACTCTATAGTATCATGTCATCTGCCAATAATGACACTTTTACTTCTTTTCCAATTTGGATGCCATTCATTCATTCATTCATTCATTCATTTTGTCTGATTACTGTGGCTAGGACTTCCAATACTGAGTTAAATAAAAGGGATGAAGTGGACATTCTTGTCCTGTTCCTCATATTAAGGAAAATCCTTTAAACTCTATCATTGAATATGATGTTACCTGTGGGTTTGTCATATATGGCCTTTATTATATTGAGATGTGTCCCTCTATTTCCACTTTGCTGAGAGTTTTTATTATAAATGGATGCTGGATTTGGTCAGATGCTTTCTCTGCATGTATTGATATGATCATATGATTTCTATCCTTCATTTTGTTTTTGCGGTATATCACGTTAATTGATTTGTGGATATTGAACCAACCTTGCATCCCAGGAATAAAAACCACTTGATCATTGTGTTTGATTTTTTTTTTTTTTTTTTATGTATTGTAGAATCTGGTTTGCTTATCTTTTGTCGAGGACTTTTGCTTCTATGTTTATCAGGGATACTGGCTTGTAATTTTTTTTTTATAATGTCTTTTCCTGATTTGGAATCAGGGTAACGGTGGCCTTGTAAAGTAAGCTTGGGAGCTTTCCCTCTTCTTGAATTTGTTGGAATAATTTTAAAAGGATAGGTGTTAATTCTTTAAATGTTTGGTAAAATTCACTTGTGAGTCATCTGGTTCAGGACCCTTTTCTGTTGAGAATTTTATGATTACTGATTTGATTTAGTTACTAGTAATTCATCTGTTCAGATTTTCTGTTTCTTCTTGATTCAGTCTTGGAAGATTATATGTTTCTAGGAATGTATCCATTTCTTCTAGATTGTTCAATTTGTTGGCACATAAGTGTTCATAGTATTTTCTTATACTCCTTTGTATTTCTGTGGTATCAGTTGTCACTTCTCTTTTATTTCTGATTTTATTTGTTTGAGTCCTCTCTCTTTTTTTATTAATGAGTCTAGTTAATGTTTTATCAATTTTGCTTATCTTTTCAAAGAATTAGCTTTGGTTTTATCGATTTTTTTTTTGTATTTTCTTTAGACTTTATTTTGTTTATATCTCTTCTGATCTTCATTATTTTTTTCCTTCTATTCTCTTTGGGCTTTGTTTGCTGTTCTTTTTCTAGTTTTTTTAAGTGTAAGATTAGATTGTTTATTTGAGATTTTTCTTGTTTCTTGAGCTAGGCCTGTATTCTTATGAATTTCCCTCTTAGGACTGCTTTCACTGTGTACCAGAGATTTTGAGTTATTGTGTTTTCATTTTAATTTGTCTCAAGGTATCTTTTTATTTCTTCCTTGATCTCATTGTTAACCCATTCATGTTTAGTAGTATTTTATTTACCTTTATGTGTTTGTGTGTTTTTCAGTTTTTTTTTCAGGTAATTTTTTCAGGTAAATTTCTAGTTTCATACCATTCAAGTATGATTTCAATCTCCTTAAATTTATCGAGACTTGTTTTGTGACCTAATACATGAACTATCTTGGAAAATATTTCGTGTGTACTTGAAAAGAATGTATAGTCTACTGATTTGGGCTGAAATGCTCTAAAAATATTAATTAAATCTATCTGGTATAATGTTATTTAAGGCTGTTGTTTCCTTGTTGATTTTCTATCTGGAATATTTTTCCATTGATGTCAATGGTGTGCTAAAGTCCCCTCCTGTGACTGTATCACCATCAATGTCTCCCCTTATGTCAGCCAATATTTGCTTTATATATTTTGGTGTTCCTGTGTTGGGTGCATAAATGTTTATAATGCTTATATCCTCTTGTTTGATTGATTCTTTTATCATTATGATGCGTCCTTCTTTGTCTCTTATTATAGTCTTTGTTTTAAAGTCTATTGTCTGATATAAGCATTGGTACCCCAACATTTTTTTGTTTCTATTTGGCAATTTGGTTTCTTTAAATGTACATTCTTTCTGTCAGATATTACTGTGATATCAAAGTCCCTCAGTGGATGTGACTGCATCATTCATTCAGGAGGCTCCTCAGCTTTCCTAAATCAGAGT
>NW_006433716.1:3620935-3643119 GCF_000325575.1 Pteropus alecto | reverse complement strand
CAGTACTACTTAACATCACTCAGCAGATAAAGCCACATCTCAGATTTTCCTTGAGCCAGGACCACCATACTCTAGCCAAGCCTTATAACTTATCATGGTGAAGTGAGAAAAAAATGAGTGAAAGCTTAGAACAACTGATTTTAGACCAGACTTTGTAGCTATCAGTGTAACCTTCAATAAGCCTTTTTATTTATATGACCTTAGTTTCTTCATCTATAAAGATCTGATGTAGACTGTGTTAAGTGCCTTTCCAGATCTAAGAGTATATCATTTTATGTACTTTAACTTAAAATTATATTTGACATAAAAGCTCATCGACAGCAGGAAATTTATACTTCTTTCTCATTGTCTTCATCCCAAGCTGGCACAGTGTTTTGTGTATCTAAGGACCTTACATGGTAGGGTGATCAAAGTTCTGAACTGTGAGTCCAGAGACTTCAATTTGAGTCCTATCCCTGTTTCCAATGAGTTCTATAACTGCAGGCAGGTTATTTGCTTAATTTGTTTATCTGTAAGAGAATGCTCTTAAAGGTGCTTTGGGAGAAAAATTATTATGCTGTTGACTATATTATTTATATGTCAATAAGGCAAGATAGCTCTTGAATTTTTTTTCTTTAGCTTCTTTTCTTGTCAAAATATATCTCCAGAGGAGATTTGCTCAGGTATCAAATGCCCACTATTTATCATCATTGTGAAATCTTCCACTGAGTGATAGAAGGGCAATTTTAAATTCTGCATGTGAATTATGTTTACTTAGCAAGGCTTTACATTTTTTCCTGGTTGTTTTCCTATGTCTAAGATGCACTCAGGGGGCTTACATTAAGCTTATGACGCCTGGCATGATTGATTGTGTTTCCAGTGGCTGGACACTTTGCTGGGAGCTGTGGTTATGTCTTGGAAAATCACACTAATCGAATCTGAAGACACGGATGTGCATTCTCAAGTAAGAGCCTGGCTCTTGGGGGTTTCATCTGGGTCAGGCCTTATAAATTAAGTGATGATTTTTTTCCTTAAGTCAGTAAATAAAATCCATCAGTGGCCTTACATTGCCTTCACACTTCTGTAGCTCAGCCAACCTATGAGTCAAGCAGCATTTTTATCCATTTTAAAGCTAATGTTTTGTGGTAGTTGGCAATCCATTTATTAAAGGCAGAAGACGGGAACACAGGGTAATTTGAGAACAATTTCTGAGATCACTGAAAAAGTAGAGAAAAATGATCTTTAAATATATTTCTCAGAAATTGTTGGAGAACATATGTTTACTATAATTTCGTTTGTACTTAAAGTAATGTAAAATTTTCCAAAAGCCTCAGATAAAAAAACAGTTTTAAAATGGCAAAATGATGTTGTCTTTTTAATTTTATTTATTTATTTATCCATTTAGGCAAAAATATTTATCAAACACCTACCCTGTGCTAGGTATAGGTACATGGTATAGTAGGAAGCTCTGCCACTTATTAGGTAAGTGATAACACATAAGGAAAATAACCTTTAAAACCTCAGGTTATTTATTTGTTTGTTTGTTTTTGGCAGTAGGGGTTGGAGAAAACAAAGCTACTACTGAGAATCAGTCCTTGGAAAGGGTAACATTATTAGGGTAAGAAGTTGATGTCTTCACGTATGCTTCCTTCACAGTATTATTAGGATGATTTTAAGAACTATGAAAATTAAATGTATGGTATCTGTATCATATGGGTGCTTTATATGTTAGTCTCCTTTTACTAGCGAGACATGAAGCTAAAAAATGTAGCTTGTTCCCAGACCACAGAAAATTTTGAATGCTATGGGACTGTGTTTATTAATTGCTATATAATAGCACAGGGCCTTACTAAGTACTTGTGGGTATTTAATAATTTATTTTTAATGAATTACAATGAATAAATAGGCAATAGAAAGTCATTAAAGATCTAAGAAATCTAAGATGCTGTAGACAGAACTCTTGTCTTAGATGAGATGTTGGTCTAGGTGATCTTTATTGGAAAGAAAATACATTTGTAAAGCCAGAGAATAGGGGAAAACATCACTAAGGTGTGAAGTATGGTTTATTAAGAATGAAGACATAAACAGAGAGTCAGCAGGACTCCCAAGCTCTCATCCTATAGAGAGGAGTGCCTGGTGGAAGTTCAGTTAGATACCGAGTAGAAGGTACTTCAGGAGAGGGAACATGTTCTCATCCTGGTTTACATTTCTATAGAGAAGCTGCAGCAGAGGGAAGAGAGCACCTGATTCACACTAACAAAAGGAGCTTTCTGGTCAGGAAATAGCCTAGAGCTTCAAGAACTCATGCAACAATTTCCTACATTAGTTTGCATACTATCACCAGTATTAACGAGAATGCTTCTAGGCTACCTAAGAGAGAGAAGAAGCCACAAGGATTGTTCAATAGAGGGATTATCTTTCCTTCACTTCGTCATTTGTGCTTTGGAACTGTTACAGCATCCTCGATGCCACTGGACCCAGGACTCTTGGTATTAAAAGGAGCTTTAGTTTTGTTTTTCCCTAGTCAATTTGATCGTGACTGTGAGAAATATCAACTACTGTGAAGAACTGCTATTTTTGGAGAATTTCTTGATATAATCTGGTTTTAGATTCAGTTTAGGAATGAGTTCTTATGTAGTCATGAAATGAGGATGGACAAGGCATAGTAGATGTTGAGAAGAAATCCTCAGGAAGGATGGTAATATTAGAGATATAGATTTTTAAAATTAATATCCGCGTTAAGATAGAAATAAAGAACAGACTTATGTTGGCCACCTTGAGGATGAATTTGCCTAGACCTGGGGTACCTACAAATGTTAGGAGTATATAGCAGTGACTTGGAGGAGAGATGGTTAGGATTATACATTAGCTTTCTGGTTTAGTCTCAGGTTCAGCTTTCTTGAATTAGGCTTTATTCTCAGCTGCTGCACTGAACTGGGTGGAAGAAAACAAAAAACATGGACTGAATGCTAAGGGGGTCCCTCTGCAGGTTGGATTTTTTTCTTAATTCTAGAGGCTACACTACCAGTTGAAGCCCAAAGAAATTAGTGATATTTCTGCATTTCCACATAATAGATTCAGGATAATCTTGGACATAATTTGTTTCTCTTGGCTAACTAAAGCTAAGCAAAACCCAAATTTCTACTGTTAGACATGTTTTCTCTTAATTATAAGTACTTGTATGGAAAGTTAATTTGTGTGGGTTTAATTTATTTACATATATTTACATTCGACTCGTTAAAATGTTCCTTTCAAGTGTTGTTTGCAACTGTTTTGGCATTTTAAGTTCTTTTGGAAAATGAAAATATTCTTTTTGCCAAATAAGAATAAATTTAGAAACCCCAAATTTGGGTTGTAGTTTGACTAGCCTCTAAATATGGGAAAATATTTTATGACATCCACTAGTACATAGCAGACAAATAAAAACAGAGCTACAAAGTGAGCAATCAGTCTCTCCTTGCATATCTGCACCTTCCTATCTATACCTAACTAAAACTTTTATGGAATTGGTAGACAAGGTAAAAGCACTACCACTACACAAAAACTTGTAAAGAAAATGCAAAATGGATGTAAATTTAAGTTTCACATTTATGAAAATCCAGTTAGTCATCAAACAATTATTAAATACATACTTTGTATAAGACACGCTATTTGGTCTGAAGTGCCAAAAATTTGTATGAACCAAGATCTCAAAAAACTTATTCTGCTCTCAAAAAACTTATTATCAACTAAAACTTCAGAGTTACTTATTATGATTCTGATACAAATCCATCACCCCTAAATTTTTCTGTTATTTTTTTATCCTATCATGAGCTAATAGCAGTTGTCATTCATTGAACCCTAACTTATCACTAGGCTGTTTGCTTAGTGTATTAACTACATCGTCTCATTCAAAATCATATGGGCACCATTTATGTAGATGTTATTATACCCATTTAACAGATAGAAGAAAGAGACTTTGAGATATTGATTTATTTTCCAAGGGCTGTATTACTTAAAGATTTAACTTATTATCATTATTCTCTTTTGAGTAGTTGAATTAACATATTATGAGGAGTGAGCCCTAGTGATAGAGGATTTTAGAGGATAATTTTTCACAGTTTATCTAGAAACAGTGGTTTTTTCTTTTATAAGAAAAAAAACATGGTAGAACAGTCTCAGTGAAACCTACCAAAGGATTCTTCAGCTATAGAACAGAAGCAGTGGGTCAATAAAACCAAATATTTAGGGGGAGAGATAAATGTAACTGCTTTGTTTGCAATATTTTCATGAACAAACAGTCTAATGCCAAGGGATGATTTCAGACTACATCCAAAGAGATTTTAGCTGACTGAATTAAATTAATTTTTAAAATTTTGACCACTTGATAATGGCTAGTTAACAGAGCCAAATAATTAAAATAGCTTTGCTTTTACCTAAGCTTTTATATAAGCCACCTACCTCGTTGGCTCACAGAAGAGTAAACACTATGATCTGGAAAAAAAAATTCTGTTAAATTTATTATCTACCTTTTGCCAGAAACTGGATTGAACAGTAAAGCTGATTGTTTTCACCCATATTGTTGGATTCTGAATCTAGGATAATTTAGGCTTTCAAAGTTAGATCTCCAAACACAGAATTTGAAATAGGCCCTAGGGAATGAGAAGAGGCTGTCATTTTTCACTAGGATGAAAGAAACAGAGTTAGGTGATGTTATTCCTAATAATTTTGGCTGTGCCAAGGAATTTTAGTTTTTATAGTTTTTTCTTTTCCTTCTCAGTAATGATATTTATTGAAATAAATTCATGATCGTAAGTCCAAAGAATATCTGTAGTCTGTGGTTATGTTGATCTTTCTTTGATTTCACTGGAGTTTCCCATTATGTTTTAAATCTTGGTACATAATATTGTAGACGAAAAACAGATTGCATGTCAATCTAAGCATATGACTATTCCAAAAATAATTACTCTAACATTGTTGAGTTGCTTGAAAGAAAATTTCTTTTATAATAAAACAAACAGATACTTGTCTGGTTAACATGTATCAGTAGTGCTGAATCATTATGTCACTTAATCATTCTCTCTCTCTCTCTCTCTCTCTCTCATCTATCTATCTATCATCTATTTATTTTAAAGAAAGGAATGATGAAGAACAAAAGGAAATACAAATTTCAGTAAAAATTAAAAAATGGAATCTCTTAAGAAATTAACTCCTTTTATCAACCTTGATTTAACTAATAACGCTATCAATAAGCAGTAACAAAAAATTAAATATAATTTTGCCATAATTACAACAAAGCAAATGATTTATTGCAACAAATGCTAATATGGAAATATTCCTTCTTCTATCAGTCAGAAAAGGCATATTCATGCTATGGTAATAAACAACACCTAAATCTTTGTAGCTTAAATATCAAAGGTTAATTTTTTGTTCACACTACCTTTCCACTATGGGTAACTGGGAGATTCTGTCATTATAATCATTCAGGGATTCAAACTAATGGAGTAGCCACCTTCTTGAAAATTGCTACTCTGTGTGCCAGAGGGGGAAAAAAGGAGAGCTCTAGAAGGTCTTATCTGGAGATTAAATTCTTGCCACTGATATGGTGGCATGCATTACTTCCATTCACAACTCATTAATGAAAACTCATCATTCCTTTCTACTTCTTACAAACTGTTAAGGAAACTAGGAAGAGAATCATATGAATGATGTGGAAGTAAGGAGAAATTTGTGGATGTAGAAAATTTTGAATACAGAACTAACAACTCACACAAAAGCCCTTCTTGCCACCAAATATTTGATTTTCTTTTCTCCTTGCACAAGAAATTCATTACTTTTCCAGGAAAGACAACTCAAAAGCACCACTCACTCGCTCCTTCAAGATCAAAGCCAGGATTATTAGGTGATGCATGCTAGTCTCTAAAGTAAGCTTGAATGGGCCTACTCTAGATCCAAGTCCCTAGGAACTTGAATAAAAAACAGTTTTATACCATCAAAAAACTAATATACGATTGAAGAACCACAGTAAATACTTCCATTTATAAAGAGAAAAATTAGGACACACTCAGAGATTTTACAGCTCTGCTGAATGTATAAAATCCCACTGATCGAAAATTTTAAAATCGCCTATTCTGATCGCCTACTTAAGATTTAAGATCACCTTTGCTTAATTGGGCTCTTAAGCTACTTCTAGAGCTCAAGTTCAATATTATTTATGACTTTTGGCTTCATGCTCTGGAGTTTTTCTTTTTTCTGTTGTCTTCCTTGTCCATACTTGAAAGAGAAATGGAGAATATCCTCTTATTGGTGACTGAGCAGGTTTCTCAGCCTACTTCCTACCTATAGAAATTTAAGGGCCCATGGGTCATTTGCGATTTTAAGCAGTTATAGTTTCTTTTTAACCAAATTGATGTTTTTGTTTCTTTTTTAAAAAAACAAAACTAGAATGTCCCACTCATAAGTGTATTTAGTTTTTACTTTATTTAATTCTAGTAAGAAACATGTGTCAATAATCATACCATGGTTTTCTGTGTGATATTTATTTACTTTTCTTTTGAAATTGCAGGTATCATGAAACTTTGGTGAGAGAATCACATTTTTAACATCTTTTCCATGGGACATTTTGTTTAAATGCTGGGATTTCCTCAATATCACCATGATTAATTCAACCTGTTAATTCATTCAGACATTTAAAAAATGTCTGTGATAACCAGGCTCTGGGTTTGATTTTTGCCACAGGCTGAGATTTGATTGGCCTCTGTCATCTAATATATCTTATAACTTATTTATTTACTATTTTCTTTTATAGTTGCTTTTTCCAGTGCTAGAAATCCCCAAATTTTAGACCTATTCTAATCTTTTTCATTCTTGCTTGCAAACTGGTCATTTTTTCCTAATTATTTTTGTGATACGCTGTTGAATGCTGCTAATAGCAGCTACCACATACTACTGATGTTCTTCTAGTAAAACTATCAGTTCACTGGGTATACTACCCAAAGTGACATTTTTACCAAATGCTGTACTGTTGTATAACATGAGCTACCATCTTTTTGCCCTTCAGTATAACTCTATCTTCTCTACAGAGCACCCAGTCGTAAGCAATACCCTGCATTTTAGGTTTTATTAAAGCAGCACTGTATTTCTAGGAGACAATCTTTTTATCAATAAGGAAGATTAAGCTATGCTGCTGTAAAAATCAACCTCCAAATCTCAGTGCTTCAAAAAGAGCTTCTCTCTCTCTCTTTCTCTCTGTCTCTGTCTCTCTGTCTTGCTGTCTCTCTGTCTCTCTGTCTGTCTGTCTGTCTGTCTCTCTCATTCTCTACATGTTTATTATGAGCCAGCCGGAAGACTTTTCTCATTTAGTGAAGGAATCACCCAGTTAAATGTTCAGCCTAGGAAGGGCCTCCACTCATTGGTCAAAATAAAAAACTATAAAAGATCACAGAGAGAATTTTACCATGTGCTCTGAAGAATGGAGAAAAGAAATATTTGGGGAACATTTTAATGACATTCATAGTCTCTTCTTTCATAACTTATATCCAGTCTCAGCAAATACTGTTGGATTTTAATTTTTCAAATATCCAGAATTTGACTATTTCTTGTCACCTCTATCACTACCCTCCTGGCCCTATTTTAGTTCAATGGTGACCTGACCTTCTTTTTTAAGCATTGTTACATAATTTTCCTAATTGAGGAAAATCTCTTGAATTTGATTGGATAAACTGTGAGTGTTTCTTAGATGCAAGGTGTTATGCTAGCCACTAGAAGAAAGATCGATGTTAGTGAAAGGAGAGAAGAAGGCAAGGTACAAAGATGAAGGGAAAAAAAAATGTCTCTTATTTTGAAGATTTTATAATAATGAAATAATAGTAAGTATATGGCTTGGAAGAAGAAACATAAAATCTAAAGGAACATTTGGAGTTCAAGATTAGGTATGTAATGCAAAGTTGAGAATTTCAAAGTTTCAAGAGATAGTTTTCATTATTTTGTCCACTTTTCTTATTAAATATGTGAGAATCTCAGGACTCAAAGTATAAAGTTGTCATGAAGTATGTAGGTTTGGCTGTGGAGTGTGCTGGGATGGTAGTAGGCAAAGGGAAAAGGGGAAATGTAAGATCAAGGAGTGACGTGGATTACAAAAAATAATAGAGCTCATAGCTTTGGTATACGAAACACTAGCAGAGTGGTAGGAAATGAGAGATAAAATATAAGGAAGTCAAATGTGGTAGAAAGCATATACCATTGAGCAATGCAGTTATCTGTTCATCCTTACATGCAGGTGAGTGCTATTATTTTCATAGTTGATCAGTCCACAGGAGCACTAACTTAAAGAATTAGGGGTATAGCTGTATATTTTGGTCTGTTTTGAGGTAAAGACAAGACAGGGTAGGAGCTAGACAGAGATTTAAACTTTGAGCTAAATTTAGTAGGATTCCACTGTTAGCAAGGTCTTTGAGTCAAGTAGTCTCAGTCACATTAGAAACTAAGCTTAGTATAGAAATGCCTTCAGTCTCTGTTTCTGAAGATACTTAAGTAATAGCTACTTGGGTCATAATTGGCTTAAAGGACACATAGGGTCAAGTCTTCAGATTGAAACAAGGAATTGAAGTTTGGGAAGGCAGTGACTGACTCAGTGATTTGTCCCAGATTATATAAAGAGTTGGTGGAATCAATGGAGTAAAAAGTTTGATTTTTCTGACTATAATTTATCTTGAGAATTTTCTACTATACCATACTTTTTAAAGACATTTAAAAGAGAGAAACAACCAAAGCAAAGAAGAATGAAAACTAGAGATGATTAATTTACTTAACACTTTTATGACATTTTCAAATATCCCTTAAATATGAGGGAATTGAGTCTCCATGGGTTTCAGTGTTTTGCTCCAGGCAGGTTACATCACACAGATGATGATTTGCTAAGGCACGGCTGGAGCCTGACTCTCTTGCCTGCCAAGAAAGCACATCCACCTACTGTGCTGCCTCTCCCAATTTTAATTAAATGTACATATGTTCTTGTTTTGCTCTTGTCCTTTTTCTGTCTGAACTCATTATTTCCATATTTGGACCCTATTTATTACTCCAAAATGTCCTTAGAGTGGGATAGCTTTAAAAGATTTCATTATGGGCTTTGGACTCATATACATATATTTGATTTCAAACCCAATTGGGTAAAATATTTAGGATTTCTGAAGCATTTTTCTCAAACAGTGATAATAACACTGGTGGATACTGAGGAGTACTACAGAAAGGAACTCCACTGCTTAGGGGGCAATGGTACCAGGGCAGCCCTTCAGTTTTCTTTTTTGGCATCTTACTCTTTTCATGGAGAAGCAGAAGTGGGTGAATTTCCTCACTTCTGATTGGAAAAAGAACACTTAATCTGCAAAACCAGCTCCCTCTGCCCATTTCTAGGTTGAAGATTTGGCCCGTTCATTGAAGAGATAGGGGTGAGGGTGTCAAGGAGGAAACTGCAGTTGATCAGTTACTGTGACCTGGTGGGTAACATGGATCCAGAAGGAAGGAGCAGAAAGACCATATTATCCTTGGGTCCAAGCTGAACTGTATGACCCCCGACCACCCCCACAAATCTGGTATTTTAATGTCTGTTTGATTCCTATATATCGAAGGATACAGAACTTAAAGGACAAAAAGATTGTCAAACCCAACAAACACTAACTATGGCATAAAACTTGGTATGAAGTTGATTTCAATAAATAATATAATTGAGTATAATATAATATGTCCTTTCCATCACTGTTTGCATATAACTTTTCTCACTTAATCTGCAAAACCAGCTCCCTCTGCCCATTTCTAGGTTGAAGATTTGGCCCGTTCATTGCATGCAGATTTTCATCTGTTTACCAGATCAAAAGAAACTTCACAGTCTGTATTCCTGCAATGAAGAGATAGGGGTGAGGGTGTCAAGGAGGAAACTGCAGTTGATCAGTTACTGTGACCTGGTGGGTAACATGGATCCAGAAGGAAGGAGCAGAAAGACCATATTATCCTTGGGTCCAAGCTGAACTGTATGACCTCCAACCACCCCCACAAATCTGGTATTTTAATGTCTGTTTGATTCCTATATATCTAAGGATACAGAACTTAAAGGACAAAAAGACTGTCAAACCCAACAAACACTAACCATGGCATAAAACTTGGTATGAAGTTGGTTTCAATAAATAATATAATTGACTATAATATAATATGTCCTTTCCATCATTGTTTGCATATAACTTTTCCCATTAACATTAGTACTGTTTGACATTTATTAGAAATTGCAAAGAGAAGGCAGAAAAACTTTTGTCTTTTCCTCTGTCTGATAAGTAGGGCTGGTCATGACAGCCTCAGAGTTAGTGTAAACTAACTGATAAGCTAAAACTAGCTGCTGAGCAGGAGTAATATAGACTCAGGTATTCTGTAAGTAGACCTAACTATGATTCTTAAGAACTTGGGTTGCAAATTAAAGAAACCAACACAAGCTAACTTTATAAAAACGGAATTGTTTTAAAAGAGTCCTTTAATATCTCATGAATTTCAAGGAAAGTTAGAGAACCAGATCTCAAGAAGAGAGGAGCCCTGGTAACAACTGCAGAAGGAATAGATAAACTTTGATTCCAAGCTCTACCACTGTGCAACTCACTTTCCTTTCCCAGTCTTTTGAACAGTGCAAATTCTCTTTTTTGAGTCTTATTGTCATAATTTGAATTATTTATCTGACATGAGTCAGTAGAGATGTAATCACTAACAGCTTAACCTTGTGGCTTATGTGTTAGACAGACATCTCAAAAGATGTTTCCCATAAATCTTTGAAGAGAAAGGAATTATTTGAAAATAACCTAATAAGATCATTTTGGAGAAAATTATTAATAATTTATGTTGCTCAATTTGTCTTGTATGAAGATCCTAGTGGCAAATTCCTCAATGCTTAGATTGAAGAAAAACTTTTTTTTTTTCATAAAATGGGTTATTTTTTCAGTAGACAATGAGAGAGCTATGTATCATATCATAATTTTTTGCTTTTGTTTCTGCAAAGCTCAGAAAGAAATTTTATTCTCTTATTTTTTGTAGCTCTCCTCAATTGTAAGTTTTGACATTTCCCAACCACAATTGTTTTTTCTGATCTTGTTTTTATTTTCTGGTGATAAATGAATTTTCTATTATGACCATCATTGTTTAAAGTGTTTCAAGTGTGTTTTGGCACATGTGTCATTTATACAAATATAAATCATTCAAAAATTTTTGAGGAATTAATATACTGCATGTTTGTGGATATGCTAAATTCGTCAGTTATTTTATTTACTTTGATCTTTTTTTGTAACCTACATAATAAATTCAGCTAAATTTGAACACCAATTCTATCTCAGTAGCAAATTGGTAATAAAGAGCTCATATAATTATAGGCCTAATATTACTGTTTTTTTTCTATTATCTTGTCATCACTCCAGTCTCTTATAACTTTTTTGATTCTATTAATTGAGTTGGCTATTGAACCTTGGGTGTTATTCTTCATTCAGTTCTGGACATTGAAATATAGCGTATTGGTCAAGAATATAAACTATGTAGTTAGTCTAATATAAATTCAACTCTTGGTTTTGATATTTGCCAGCAATGTCATTTTGGGCAAGTTATCTAAATTTCAGTTTATATACCTATAAATACAAGGTGTTAATACCCACCCAGTCAGGTTGTCATATAGATTCAAATAATATTTTATGTAAAGCACTTAGCATGGCATAAAGCAGAAGATAAGTAAATGGTAGCCATCATTATTATGGTAGTATTTTACATACCTTTATAGCAAGTTTTTCAATTTTAGTTATTTTAATGATTTCTAAGGCTTTACTGGTCTTGCCTCAATTCTTGTTGGTTCATTTAATTTCTCCACCTGTTATTGTGCTGCTCTATACTGACTTCTTTTTGATTTGCTTAGAATTCTTTGCTGTGTGTTCCCATGGCACTCTGACTTTTCATTTCATTTTAAAAATATTTATTATATATGTTTATATTTATCATATGTGTTTATCTTCTCAGATAAATGTAAGCTTCAAGAGGGAAAGCCTGTTGAAGGCTATGTTCTTCTCTATATGATCATACATGTGTAGCATAATGCTTGCAGCACAATGGGGCCTCAACAAATATTTATTTGAATTACATTTCTCTGTCACTTTCTCTACTCTGCACTTTGCACATCCTTGGTCTTACCTTATTGTGGATCGTTTTTACAGCTATTCCTCTTTTAAGGTTACTGCTTTTTCTACTCCCGTTGTATGCTATAATTACATGCCTTTGTTTTGAAATCTTTGGTTATTTTTCTAAATCCTTGGAAACCTGTCATTTGAATGGGAAAGTACTGACTTTCTGTGATGCCACTAGGAAAGTAGTTACCCAAGGAAACAAACAAGCTAGCACAAAAAAAACATTTATCTTGAGTGCCTACTTTTCTGTCACTTTAAACTTTTTCCCAAGCAGCAGTGCAAGAGGAAGACTTCAAGTATGTAAGTAATCGGGACTGCTGTCTCAGCACTTTCACTTTATAACCCTTTACTGCCCACTGTATGAGTTACAGTGGTACATTATCAACTTAACTGCCTTTTAATGGTAATGATGATGTCCTGCAATTGAGAAAAAAGAGTTTGGCTGTTAATTCCTAGGAGATTGTAGGCACAATAACTGCTGTTATTAGTTCCAGGATGATTGCCAATAATGTAGCATCACTTGGGCTCCATTATGTGCAATCTTTAGAGCTCTAAGAATCATCTAAATCTCTAAACCATTATGTTTAACTTAGACCAAGACAACTATGATTATAAGCATAACTGGGTTCAGTCAACAAATATCTAAATTGGAAAATAATTGCCTTTTTAGCAAAATATTCTTCTAAAAATACCCTTCTAAAAAATAAGAAAAGGTTTCTAATGCCCAAGAAATGGTAAGAAAATTAATGCTAATCCTTTTTTTCTTGCTAGTTTTTAGCTATTGATACATAAGTGAGCTGAAGGAACTTCAGCGTGCTGTCTCATTAGTGAGCTTAACAGTAAACCTCAGAAACCTCACAGTCACACGCACATATAAAATGTAGAGATTTATGTCTGTTCAGTGGATACAATCATACTAAATTCATATAAAGAATCAGTTTGAACTCTAATGATGTTCGTGATGTCAACCAGCCTCTTTTGTTTACTCTAATTTGATACTTTTTCCTTCAGTTTGGTCCAAAGGACATTGGCTCATATATGTATGAGATGAAGACATTAACTAAATATTCAGAAGGGAAAACATCTGAAAATCAGCAATTCAGATTTTCTCTAGGAGCTTCTAGTATTTCTTGATCTATAAAACTAGTAGTACAGTATCCTGGAAACGATATGATTTTGAAACTAGATACATCTACTTAGCCATTTTCTAGATGTAAGGCGTTGGGCTAGTCACCTTCTCTATGACTAATATTTATCTTGCCATATTGTTCATAAGACTACATAGGATAATTTATGCAACTCCCCCCCACCCCTGAGCTTGGAAATTCAGAACAAGAGAGAAAGATGCAAAGGAAAAAGAACAGATATGTGGGTTTGGGCTGGGGACAAGTTTTGCGGAGACCTCGGGAGTTCTGATGCATCGGAGAAACAGTAGTATAAAACAACTCATCAGAGACAAGAAAGAAATTTCAAAGAAGCATTGCTACTACTTTCAACTCTCCTTCATTGTCCCAGTAAAATGGAAGTAATAATTTTAAATTGTTTCGAATTTTTATAATTTCTAAAATGTGTTACTTTAAGATATTGCTTTGAGGATGGATTGTTGAGATTGTATAAACACTTATATGACCACAAATAGTTACTGTTTTACAAATAGTTATTTGTTTTACAAAGCAGAGAAAAATCCATGGTATACAGATATTGGTTTGATTTAATAAAATCCCAGGTTCAATTTCTTACTTTTTTACTTTTCTCACTTAAAACCTTAAAAAAAAACTATTTAACTTTGCTGATTTTTGTCTATTCTATAAATTAAGGAAAATAATGCCTAACTCAGTTGTTATAGTGATTAAGTGAATTTATTCATAAAAATATGCAGCATAAAATCTATTGTATATTTTTTGATAGTATTGATGCTATTAAATTTAATCAATAAAGAAAGTACCAGAGAAACAGAACTAAAAACAGCCCTTTGTATTCTTTATTGCTATTGTGTGTGGGAGCTGCTACTCTAGAGAAGAATTTGACAGGGACTGCTTTTTTTTGTTTTAAGTTTCTGTTCCTAGTGCCTTTTCTCCTTAGGGTCATAAGTTGTAAATGATGTACCAGAAATGAAAGTAAGAACACAACTACACTTTGACAATTTTGATCATATCCAGAACAATATTTTTTTTCTTCATTTATCCCAAAGAGCTTTACTTCATCTATTTTATATGTATCCATAATTATGTGATACACTCTGTAAAGATGCACAAAGATAGAATCTGGGCTATTTTCTTAATTCTTTTTATAACAGCACAAACCTGTAATTAATAGCACTGAAAACATGAAGACATCTATTAAAGATGAGCATTAACTTTAAGATAGTTTGCCATATTAATTTAAAATAAAATATGACTGAAGATTGCTAAAGATAGTTGTTTTCCTAGTTGTAAGAATCTGACACCCCCACAATTTGACTTAGAACTGAGAATTGTAAACCCAACTCTATTATTGTCCATCATTAAGCCTGTCTTTGGGTAGATTTCTTATACTTTCTGAGCCTCAAAATCCTATCTATCAACCGAATTATATCATAAATTACTCTGATGTCATTAAGAGGCAGTTCATAACCACCATGTTTGGGGATTATAGAAAGAGCAAAACTCAGAGGAGAACCAGAGTTGTCAATCTGAAATAGAAGAAAAAAATAATCAACTGAGATTAATTATAGGCAGGGGCCCAGAGATGAATTTAGAATGTAGAAATCATATGGTACAATCTTGAGAAAAATTCAAATGAAAAATATTTTGAGAATATTTTGAATTATCTGAAAAATTGACTTGATCAATTCATGGTTGCGTCTTTGACCACAAATCTGAGTCTTATTCTCAAGCCAGCATCTGATAAATTAATTGTTTTTTACAATTTCCTCTAACTTCCCAAGTACTATGATTCTGAAAAAATAGAACAAAACAAAACATAAATTAATTAATTTTCCTGATCTGGAAGTTCATTTGATGACAGCATAAAACGGATATGAGAAAAATATGTCAATGAGAGTTAAATGGTTGCGAAAAGTAAAATTAATGGAGGTCAAAAAGTTGTTGAGTTACATTTGTTCTTTAACTCAAGGAAAAGCAGAATAAGAGATGCCTGCGCCCCACCAGAGTGAATGATTCCCAACTTCAGGTCCACCTATTTAAGAGTAATTCTTATCCCAAAACACCCTCACAGAAACATCCAGAATAATCCTGGTCAAGTTGACTCATAAAATAACAACTGCAAGTTGTATGAAAGGTGTGTCAAACAATCTCATATGTAATATTATATATTACATATGCAATATGTGCTTTAATATAATCTATAATGTATAATATATAAAGCATCCATCTTATTTTTATCTCTATTTACCTACATCTACTTATGTCTATTATCTATTTATCATCAACCAACCAATCTCAAAATAAAACAACCAATCTCATACATATGTGTATGTATAAATAAATGTATATATACACCAACAAACCTCAAATATATACACACATATAATGAATCATTTAATGACTATAATTTTGTGTGTAAGAAATCATATATGGTGTAATTTTTGTACTATTTTTTTATTCCTTTCACTAATAATTGGTGAAATATCTAGCCAAGTATTTTAGTCTATTTGGATTCTTTTTTGTGTTGTCTTGGGACTGTGCCATCTCCTAATACTCTTATTTAAATACATCTCCGCTCTATATTGAAATTATTATTTTTTTCTATACAAGATTTAAATACAGGGATTACACCATAATTGGCTCCGGACTTAGTTTGTTTTCAGATCTTAGCCTTAACCAGTGCTCTCCTGAAAACTGGCTTGCTATTGGCTTGCAAGAGGTGCTTCTGTGCATCCCTTCTTAACTCTGTTGCTCAGAGATAATGTTAGTTGGTAGTTTGAAATAAGCTTTGGTGGGAGCATTTACAACACAGAAATTGGCAAATGCTACAAAGCAGGATTCTCCTCTTCTCTAGGAAGTCAGTTAAACATTTAGTAGCACACCACTGACCTTAGCATGTGTAAATGGGTAGGCAACTATTATGACCCAATTTTTTTTTCTGTTGGATCACTTTTTGCTGTTTTTTTTCCTCAGAGAATGTATAATGAATCTAATATGGTACCTTGTACTAAAAGTGCTCAATAAATGCTTTCTGTTGTTTTTAATTTCTGTATTTAATTATTTAAATTAGCACTTTAAATACAAAGACATCATCACTATTTATGTACATTTTGTTTCTGTTGCCTGTCTCTGATTTCCTGCTTCCTAGACCTGGGCAATGCTAGAGCTTAAAGCTATTGATGTTTTCCAGCAGCTTCTTTCCTATATAACCAAAATACAGTGATCAAATTCCAGAAATTAGTATTTATTTAATATTACGATCTCATTTCCCATTCAAATTTTACCAATAATGTCCTTTATAACAACAAAAAACCAACCAACCATACAAAAAACACACTTGTATTTCATTGTCCTAATATTTAGTTTCTTTAGATCTGAACATTTCCTCTGTTTTCTTAATATTCACGATCTTGTTGATTTTGAAGTTTACAAGAAATGTCACATTTTGGATTTATGATGTATCCTCATGAATTTGATTCAGAATATGTG
This sequence comes from Pteropus alecto, assembly GCF_000325575.1. Lineage (NCBI taxonomy): Eukaryota > Metazoa > Chordata > Mammalia > Chiroptera > Pteropodidae > Pteropus > Pteropus alecto. The sequence continues at coordinate 3,626,333 of NW_006433716.1, read as the reverse complement.
TCTTTGTCAAGACTATTATAGAAATATACTTCATACCATCATGTGAAAGCCATTTTTTACTTATCCCATGATATATGATATTCATTTTGATAACTAGATTAAATGAGATCTGAAAGAGTTTCCCACTGTAGATTTACTCTTTTGCCCTTTGTAATTATTAGGTGCTTTGAGGTTACAGAAAATTATGATCCTCATTAAATTTTCAATATATTCATTTGTGCTTTTATATCACTATAGGTGATATATGGAATATATCACAAATATATGATTTATGGAATACTATTTTATCCAATGGCTTATATTTTCACTGATGTTAAAATTGCCCTAGATTTGTTCAGTAGGAGCCTCTTCAGTCTGGGTTCCATATCCTTTGTACTTGTCCTTATCATTCTTTTGAATACATCTTTACTTTCTGGTGCAAAAAATGCTATTTCAGAGTCATCTTATATTTGCCTGCTCCCATCATGGAATCAGCTATTTTTCCAGGGAACCATGGTTTCTTACTGTGTAGAATAGCTTTTAGAAACTAAGATCCGGAAAGCAGGCCTGCTTCTTTTAGGGTGGTACTATCATTTAGCTTTTTAATAGAACTAGAGAATATTACATCTACACTTACAGAATTTATATACCTAGCTATAAATATATTTATTTATCTATGTATATCTCTATATAGCTCTGTTTCTGTGTATTTTAAACCACGTGTTAACTCCAATATCTGCAATTTAAATTCAACACCTAGAGTTTAAATAGTTTTCTCTTCTCTGACACAGAAAATTTTCTTCAATATAGCTATTTGATGCATTCCCATTTTCTTCAATATAGCTATTTGATGCATTCCACATTTTGGTTATATATTCAAGTATTTATCCAAACTGCCATTGCCTCTGCTTTTTCTACTTCACATTGCATTTCTACTTCACTAGTGCCCTCCTTACCCTGCTTAAGCTCTCCTCTCATAACCTCCCCCAGATCTGTGTAACACTTCTTCAACTGAACCAATACTCTTGTAGTATAAGCTAGGAGAGTTGTTTTTTTTCTTCTTCTTTTTTGTAATGCAAGTGCCTGACTTAAACTTTGATTGCAGAAGGAATCCACTTCAAGAGAGCTATCCCAAATAAATGCATTGCCAGCCACAATTACTAGATAAGAGCCAGGCCACCTCCTCTGACTGAATCTCCTTTGTTTTAGAGACCTTGGTTGATTTTGATAACTGACCTTTGGGTTGCTAGGATTTTAAATTTTCCTGTGCTTTAAATTCCTGCTCTTAAAATTAAATTCACCAATAAAGAGTGAGTCCTCCAAAACACAGTCCCCCCACTTTAAACCCCAGTAAAAGCAGATCCCCAGGCTTGTGCCCTTTCTCTCTCTCTCTATCTGTGACCTCACTTTGTGGCCCCATGTGTGCTGTGTAATTTTCAGGTCCTGTGAGCAATCAACCTCTATTTTTTCAATGGTTATTGATGGGTATTGCCAAAGTGCATCTTGCAATCCTAATAAGAACAATGAGGGCTGGTCTAATGACAGCATTGGTTACTGATTAGCCGAGACTGGCACAAAACAACTCTCTTCACCTCATTCAGGTGAACACCAGACCATTTCATCACTGTCCTCTGAGTGGATACTCTCTTCACCCTGTTTGGGCTCTGACACCACAACCTAGATTGCCATCTTCCATTAAAACTCTTTTCTTTCCTTGGTTCTGGGCCACTTTCTTGCACAAGTGCCATAGCCATCCCTTTTAGTCCCAGCATACCATGCCAGGCTGCTGTTACATCCTTCCCACCATATGGATGCCTGTCTTGCTTGGTTCTACCAAATCACTTTTGGACTAAATTATTTAGGAAGGGGAGTAAAGGGAGAAAAGAAAATGAAAGGGAAGGGGAAAGAAGAAGAGGAAGAGATACAGCAAGTCTTAAGAAAATTGATAAAAGAATCAATGATGTGAAATAGTGGTAGTCTTTGATTTCTGATTATTTGAAATTTTGTTCTTAATTATATTGTTTTTCATGGATTTAACTAAAGGATTTGGCACCACAGGTAAAGTAAGTCAGGTAACAGAAATTAATGCCTGTTATCCAAATGTTTACTGATAGAGGTAGCACTCTAACCCCATGCTAAGACATGTCAAAATTAAGAATTTATTTGATAGAGTATTTTTTGAAAGTAGTTTTCCCTAGTCACAATAAGTAGCAGTGCTTTAATCAGTCAATAATCTGAGAACAAAATCTGATTTAATACCTTAATCTGTGCACACAGATTGAGTTCATAAGGTTCTGGTTCTCTTGGAGCTGAGTTTATGAAGGGCCTGGCTGAGGTAGAATCTATGGTACTCTTTTACCTTCAGCCTATAGATGAAACTAGGTCAGTTTTTAACTCAGCTCAAAATTTCCTGGTAGCCCTAGGAGAGACAACAATGGTGCTAAATGACTTAGAATTTTACCACAGCTAATCCAGCCGGAGATTACCCTTTGGTTTATAAGCAGCCAATTAGGTTCTTTTTCCTAGGAATTTGGATCTGAGACACAGATACTCTGCTTACTTTTTTAGGGCACTTAAATGAGCTGGGGCTGACACAGTCAGTGGTGGCTCATAAGAACATGGGTCAGAAAAAGCTGATCTGTAGAGAAAAAGAGAAAAAAGCAGAGATATTTAGAAAAAAGGCAGGAAAAAAATGAGCATGCAGCTCTAGAGAGTTGCTACTTTTATTTAAACTAATTTTGAATTCCTAGTTCTTTCCCTCTTCCTGGGGTTCATTGAGATTTTCTTGCAATATTCCAACAACACCCATTTCTCCTTATTTGACTTAGCTGATACGACTGTGTTTCTCTTCCATGCAACCAGATGATTCCTGATCAAGAAAATTATTTTAGGGATGGGCAAGACCTGAGCCATGCTTGAAGGGAGACCACACTGACAGTGCTCAAACGGCATCATTACTTGTAGCAGTCTCATTTAGTCTCATGGGTAGAATATTATCCTAAGAGAAATGGGAGAAGGTAGAGGGCTGCTGCTAGGGTGGGGTGATCACTCCCCCTCTTTTTTCTACCATGCTAGAAGCTCTATCTAATATTTTATCTTCCTCTAAAGGTAAGTGTTCTAATAATAAAATCTGTCTTTTAAATTTTATTACTTTGGTAGTTTGCAAATAATCTTTAGTTTTTCTTCTATTTACCTTACTTCAAATCAAAAGCTTTAATGAAAAAGTCCTATGCGATTCTATGAAACAATGGTTTAATAAAATTTACAGTCTATAGAATTCTTTTAGATTACACTTGCCTGCACATATAACAAATGTGTATTAACAGCAGAAATATAGGTGGATAAAAGCAAGGGAGAATTGTGTATTTTCATCTCTGTGTTTTCTATGCCTAACATCCAAGATTGCCACAACATCTTCAGCTTGATCTATCATTATTTATTGAGTGTTTTCTCAATCCCACACACATGTTTTCTCAGAAATAAATGAGACAATATTTCCTTGTCAGATCTAACATTTTACCAGTTTCATAGATATCTATTAACTAATAATATGCATTTCAATAATATTGGGAGTGTGATCTTTGTTTGGTTACATATATTATTCCAACTATTTAGCTAATAATGGTAAAGTACCAGACTGTGAGTAAAATAAGACTAGAGTAATACTAACAGCAGCGCAAAAATCCATTATGCTGTGGTGCATATGATATTTCATTTTCACTTTAATAAATCATCATTTTGGCAACATGGTGAATTTGTTGTTCTGGAAAAAACTAAAACAGGTTAAAAAAATCATTTTCCCAAATCATTTAATGGAAATAGCAAAATTACTTTTTCTATAAAAGTGTTTATATATGTTGGACATATTAGCTGAAGGAAGAATTTCCTTCATAAAACAGTTTTCAGAATTGTAACCTAAAAAGACAAGCAAAAAATTCTTAACGTGATTACATTTCAGAAAAGTATTAAACATTTATTTATCCTTATTAACAAATGTTTACTGAATGTGTGCTGGTTATAGAGCAGTGTGCCACCTCTCAGGTTCATAAAGCTGAAATAAATAATTTAATTGGTTGTTAACTTTGTCTAGTTTCTGGAGGATACAAAAACATGAGTATCAGAGAGCTTATGCTGTAATAGTGTAAGAGAAGACTCACGTTTACATCTGGAATGAGTAGTTAGAATACACATATACCTAAAACTAGAATAATAGCACAAGATTCTCTATGCTAAATGGCTAACCATCACAATAGATGATGAGTACAATGAGACTTCAAATAGAAGAATGTTCACTTCACTACTATATCGTTGGGGAAGATTTTATCAAGGAAGAGAATCTTCATCTAGGCTTTAAAGGGATTGTATGCCTAGAGAGGAAGAGGTCATGTGCATGTTATAAGACTATTGGTCCCATAAGAATCCATGTTCTTTCTTTTCCATTAGAAAATTCATGTTGGAAAAATTGATGTGATTGTATGTGATAGATAATAGCCAGTATTGGCCACATGAGACAATCTCTAAAAAGGGAATAAAAATTTCCTGAGGAACAGCATCTTGGAGTGAAAGATCATTGATGGAAGACAGCATGCTGTCTGGACTGCCCTTGCACATCATCACCTTTGAAATGTTTCCCTGACCCTGATATCAGATTTAGAAATTTGTTTTCAGAATCTCTCTTTACCTTGGTAAGTGTGTGCTGCCATGTCCAATAAAACATTTACTTTTGAACATCTGCTCAGTGTCAGGTACTATGCTATGTGCTGGGAATACAAAGATGTTTAAGGCGTACCAGCTTTTATGGACATTTAAATTTACTTGATTGTAAGCTCCTTGAGGATAAGAACCAGGGATAATTTTACATTGTATCTCAGCATCTAGCCTGTAATAAATAGTATAAGAGAAGATTCTTATACTATTTACATCTGGAATGAGTAGTTAGAATACACATATACCTAAAACTGGAGTAATAGCACATGAGCCTGATACATAGCAGATGCTTAATAAACATTTGTTAAATAAATACATACATTAATAAATCAAATCTATGGGAACTCTATGGGTTCCCAGAGCAACAGAGTTTGAATTAAATTCAATACTTACAAAGTATACAACTTGACAAATCAGTTAACTTCTTTTTTTTGTTTTTTTTTCAGCTTTAACAAGCTAAAATTAATATAAAACATAGTGTATGTTTAAGGTGTACAGTGTGATGATTTGATAAATGTATATATTGTGAAATGATTACTGCAATAAGGTTAGTTAACATATCTATCACCTCATAGTATTACAATTCATGTAACCTTTTTGAACTTTGGTTTCTTTGTAAAACTCTTATGAGACTGATATAGTAAATTAGATAGTATATATGAAAATTATAGATTAATATATTAATATGATAATTAGTATATTGATTTAATAT
>NW_006433716.1:3617489-3620901 GCF_000325575.1 Pteropus alecto | reverse complement strand
ATAGATGTTAAATAAAACACAATCTTATTTTCTTGCCTCCATGATCTTTTCAATTTCCTCAGTGCATTAGTTGAATATCTTGATATGATTGACATGAGATTTTTAAAAATCTCATTCTCTGTTATAATTGGCATCTATTATATACTCTACTTTTTTAATCAGAAAGACAACTGAAATGATGAGCTAAATCTTTGTGAGGTGTACCATGTGCAATATTTATGAAAAATATTATTTCATTCTTTTCAATATTTTTCCTCAGAGGTCAAGTCCAGTCTATTGCTTGTCTATGAGTTCCCATGTGTGAAAAAGACCTTATCCTCAAGAATAGAATCCTATATAGCAGAATCAAGGAACTGTAAAGAGTTGTAGTAACATAAGGATATGGCAAATGGGGAAATTTGTTTTTCGGTCAGATCTGCCCTGACACTTTGTTGGCATAGTGAAGTGACATTTGACATTTCTATGTGCAGATGATCTTTTGTTGGCTACAGACACATCTCATAGAACTAATGGCATCTCACCAAGCTGTCATAGAAACATGTATTCAAACACAGGCTTCTTTTCCGGAAAGATTTGCGAGTTTCAACATATCCAGTTTTTGAATGGAAGACTCAAACTTAATGATTTAGAAGTCTTAACTCTCACACTTTCTACTTTAACACCTGGATTTTTTTCAAAATACATCCTTTAATAACAACAAATTTTATAGCCTACATAAGCTCATAATAATACTAAACACTAAGCTTGGAATTGTATATACTTCTCTCTCTTACTGAGCCTTCAAATCTTCTCTTCATTTTGAGTTTGAAAAACAGTCAGAAAAATAAAGATAATTACATGTGAATGAAGCATTGATTAAGTAAGAGTTTGGCTGAAAGAAGATTCCTGTTTTGTAATTTAAGAAATTTTAGGAGTTGTAGTAGGATTTGTAACCCTAGAAATTCCGAGGTGCTTTCTTGGCTCAGCCATTCCTTTTTAGGTTCTGTCATATTCATACCTGGAATGTAGAAAAGACCAAAAAAGTATTATTTTATTATTTTTTAGAATAACATAAATAATCAATAGAAACTTTTATTTTCTCTTGCATTTTCAATTATTTAAGAGATTTCTGGTAAGACAGCTTATATTTTATGGTAAAAGAGAAACTGCATAACTAATATAGTCAATAGTATTATAATATCTATGTGTGGTGTCAGATGGGTACTAGATTTATTAGGGTGATCACTTTGTAAGTTATATCAATGTCTAATCACTATGTTGTACACCTGAAACTAATATAATATTGTATGCCAACTATAATTATAAAAATTATTATATAAAAAATAAGTGATAAGAAAGAGAACTTGTGCTTTATCAAATACAAAGAAAGAAGGTAGAAATGGATGGCTTACTTTTGGGAACAGCTACGAGGGTACTATGTGGATTATCAAAGATTAATATCTGTGATATAGAAAGTGTTGATATTTAGGTGTTGGGAATTTGGAGATAGAAATTAGGCTATAGAGTCCAGCACAGAGTTTACAGATAGTGACAGTCCAGTGGAACCCCTGCATTGTCCCTCAATCTTTCCTAATAAAGAGAGATAGCTAAGAGGAGAAGAGATCTCATTTTGGAAGAGTTGAGACAGGAGAATATTGCAGAAAAATAATATTTTATCCCTCTATTTCCCCCCATCTTTCATGGAAAAAGATAGATCTAGGTTTATCTTTTGTTGAAGTTTGAAGTCATATCTAAGATGAGAGGCCTTGTATGCTATTCTTTGTCTGGAGCTTTCTGAATGTTAGGAGTTATAAAACTATTTTAAAAATCAAAGAGCATACAAAAAAAGTCATAGACAGAGACAACAGTTTAGTGGTGACCACAGAGAGAAAGCGGGGTGAAGGAGGTAGATAAGGGTAAAGAGGGTCAAATATATAGTGATGGAAGGAAATTTAACTTTGGGTGGTGAACACATGTTCTAATATACAGATGACGTATTATTGAATTATACATTTGAAACCTATGTAATTTTATTAGCCAATGTAGCCTTAATAAATTTAATTAAAAAAATCAAAGAGCATAGAGGAAAAATGTGAAGGGGATAGAGTAGAAGCAAAGAATATGAGAAGGAAATAGAAAACTTCCTTCTCTCTTTTCTCCCCCAATCCCTGCAATTCCTCTGAGGCGAGAAAAAGGATTTCATTGATCTTTGTATACCTCCCAATGGAACTATAGATAGCAGATGAAGTTTCATTGGCTAGTCAGAGGCCACTTCAGTGAGGATCAAATAGGCATTTTCATTAGAAGAATGCAGATATGTTGCTACCAGTTGGAGTGGGGAGCAGATGAAAGCAGCACTGGGTCTCTCACATGGATCCTTGAACCTCGAGAGCTGCATCGAACTGGGTGTGAAGTATCTGGACATATTGGTTTCCTACCTACCATACTGATTCTATAGATAAGACTGTGAGTTAAAGTAGACTATAAGCCAGCAGAGAAAGACGTAGAGTACAATCTCACCACCAAGAATGTGTAGTGAATATCATACTTTGCTCTCCCTTTCCTTATCAAAACAAGCAAGTGCACAACAGGAGAAAAAGAAGTAAGGAGAAAGAATAGATCTTTTTACTCCAATCCATTTTCATCTCTGAAGTGATTCAATCAATAAAGATGTTTACAATTTCTTCTTAATGGAAGCTCAAAAATGACAACAAAGAACATCAAAATTATTGAGACTGACATTACTAATTGCTAATTACAAGATGAATGTATTGTAGAAGTGTGGAGGATCTTTAAAAATAATATGTATTAAAAAATAAAACTTGCAGATGTTTATGTGTGGTTGAGTTGATTCTTTGAATTTTAACCGTGACATTAGGTTTGGATTGAAAACTTCAAGATAAAGTATTCTTTGTTAATCTATGCCAAAGCAAACTGCTTGGGCTGCAAGCCTAAAAGAATGTCACTCTCTAATTCAGTCCTAATCTAGACTTTACCATTGGCTAGTCTCCAGGGAAGACAGAAAAAGGCAGAGGAGAAAATGCCCACGTGAAGAAGGAAGATTGATTCTGCCATTTGTTGGCCTTTTCAATCACTAGGAAACATAGATCTGTTTTGTAGGATCTGATTATTTCTTTGTCTTAAAAAGGAATTAAAATGGGAATTTAGAGAAGGGTATTATGCTTCCCCTCCTTAAAAGCCTAAGAAGAGAAATCATTATGTAAAAATATAACTGGTTATGTCTAAGTTATCAAATTATGGATAATTTTTGTTTTCTTCAAAAGGGACAGATAGTAACTATTTTAGGCTTTGCTGGCCATCCTGAATCTATCACGACTGAGCAATCCTCTGGTTGTAGCATAAAAACAGACATAGACAATAGGTAAACAAATGGGCATGATAGTATTCCAATAAAACTCGACTTAAAAAGTTC
>NW_006433716.1:3601713-3617459 GCF_000325575.1 Pteropus alecto | reverse complement strand
ATAACTTTTCAATTTCTATTCTAAATAATTCTCCATATTTTCTCGTTTCTATAATAAACACGTATTATCTCTATAAACACACACAGCAAATTGTGGAATTAGTGAGGTGATCACATTGTAATGTATAAAAATGTCAAATCACTATATTGTATACCTGAAACTAATATAACCAATATAAGATTGTATGCCAACTATATTTAAATAAAAAATAAATAGAATATTTTTTTTCTAAATCAGATTGTTCTGATTTGTATTTATTTTCTTATGTTCAGTACCATAGAATGTTTCTTCCTATCAGTTCCACAGGAGAACATCGATTATTTGAATCATCCTTAGCAGAAAACTTGGTAAATTGTTGTGGCTCTTTCCATAAAGAGAAGGCACCCCCCTTTTCAGGATGATTTTTGATGAGTTTTATTTTTTTATCTGCTTTACTCAAAAGGAACATGTGAGCAGTGGTTGAAAGAATATTTCAATTATATTGTGCTAAGAGCATCTGCAGAGTTGGTTCTGGAGACCTGGGCAAGGGAACCATGGCTGTGAAGCTTTGCTCCTGTTCCTAGCACAGATGCCAAAGCAGATGGAAGGGCAGGGATCATCTGCAGAAATGCTCCAGATTTCCAATGTGAGTAGAGAATGAAAGGCATGGCAGACATTGCTGACACGGCTAGATTGATAGGCTCTACACTCCTAGGAGCAGCAAAGGCAACACACTCTCCCCACTCCACACCTTAGACAGAAACATGATAGATAGTATGTGTGCCATTGTCTTCAATTCCTTTACAATTTGTGATCCACTATTCCAACAGGCACTCATTTGGTGTCCTGCCTGGAAACTGTTCTGATGCTGTTCATGTTTCAAATGCTTAGGAAAACATTTCTATTAAGATTGCATGCCAAAATGCAAGGCTATACTGAATAGCAAGAAGGATGGAGTAAATTTAGTACTGGTAATCTGTAAAGGAAAATATTAAATATGCTCTCTGTGGAGAATAATAACACTTTGCATGTTGCTGTCTAACTTTACTGCAGGAATATTAGTGTTAAAACATCGGCCATGTAAATGGGCTGTGGGATGGTAAAAGGTTGACAGGATAATTATGCTTGAGAGGCCACTATTATGTATGTCCTTTGGACAGTAGTTTGGAAGAACTTCAGAGACACTAATTAATTCTGCCCCACAGTGAGGGGGCGGTAAGCAGTAGCCCAGTGGGAGGCTGAGCTACAGTGCTCTGTCTCAGGTCAGAGGACCAGGAAAACACTTCAGGGTATGGCTAAGTTGATCCTCTAGAGAAAACCTCTTTAATCTTACTTAAGGTTACAAAGTCTTTGGCCTGATGCAAAACATTTTATCTTGTGCAATTTTCAGAGGTTCTTGTCATTTAAAGAAAGTAATATGACAAATCAAACAGTTCAAAAAGACCAGAAGAATCTCATTCTTATAAAATACCGATTATAGTTTAGGAATATTAATTCTCAGATTCTTCTAATTGCCAAATCTTTTCTTGTACATAATTTACATTTCCCTTTGTATTTATTACAACTCCTCTTATAGGACTTGTTTTTTTTTTTTTTTTCCCCCTTGAAATTTCTAAATGGGTAGCCCTGATTCCTGAGGGCAGTAGTGGAAAAACTAATTTTCTGTGAGAAATAGTGCCATCCACTGACCACACAGCACTTAAGACTAGGAAACAGAATAGCGTTTTACTAGGTGAGTTTTTTGGTTGACATTTTTATTCTATATATTTTTTTTAGTGTTTCAGGTATAATTTAGTTCACACATATGTACTTTTCTTATTGAAGATTGGTAATAGTTATTGGTTATTTACTTTGTCCAGGCATTGTGCTAAGTACTCTGCATATAAACTATCTGATTTATCTTTTTCCTTGACTCTTAGAATAAGTATGAGGATAAGGTGATGAACTTATGTAAGAAATTTTTATATACTTGCGATAGATTACTGTAGTATGTTGTGTGGTGTTCTGGCAAAAAGGTTGGATATACGGTTATGGCAATACTCTTTTATTTGATATGGTGGTAGTATTTTATGAATTGCTGGTGATCCTGTCTTCCCATCTTAGGCAGTGAAATAATAGTTGAGGGTAAGGAAAGGAAAGAGGAAATGGAAGGAGAGAGTAAAGAAGGGAGGAAAGAAGGACTGTTTCAAATTAGTGATCTAGAAAGAATTTCTTAGAACTAAGCAGTGCATATCTAGTAAAACAATAATTTATAGGCAATGATTAACAGAACAATAGGACAAAGGATTTTATATCTTTAAAATGTGCTATGAATTAACCTTTACATATGAATTTCCATTATATACTCTTTGACTGATTAATAATATGTTGTCTTCAACCATTTGAGAAAAGTTGAAACTTTTTATTTAGAATTTAACTAAATTGACTGAAATTATGATTTTATTTATCTTCTCCATAATATGGACAAGTGTTTTAAAGTAGTCCAATTAGTGAAATTTTGGTCTGATAACTGTCTTTGTACTAATCTGGTCTCTCCATGAATTTGGCCTAGCCATTTAAGCATGTTATAACAATTATTTTATCTGTAAATTTGGGAAGTGTTAATAATATCTTCATTTAAACTTTTTCATGGTGACATGGTTAAAATAAAAATAAAATACATGAGACTTCAGAAAATAATTTTTAAAACACTATGGGAATTTATGAAATATAGTTGACTGTATCAATATGATAACCAAAAACTAAAGATTGGAAAAACTAAAAGATTGGAAAAGTGCTTATAATATAATGTAACATTAAACAAATAAAATCAGACTACAACTATAATAATCATAATAATTGCCTCCCGAGCATTAAGCTACTGTTTTCTTTTCCAGAGCATTCAACTTCCCTTAGGAATCTATCTAGATAAATGATAGAGCATGTCATCTAGATTAAGCCAATCACTGGATTCCATGTCAAGATTTTTCATGGAAATTTTGTTACACAAATGAAGTTTCTTCTTCTAGTATGGTATGGAGTATAGATGTAAAGCTTAGAAATGCTGCAGTCATGTTGCCATCATAGAAGAAGTCATCTAGGCAATGAGACTGACACACAGAAGAATTAAACCAAGAGAATCACACAGCCAGAACTCTGATCAAACATGATTCAAGCTTATCCTTCCTTTAGGTCTTTATAATTGCATGAAGTAAGCTTGCTTTGAAATAATATCTATCTGTAAGTGAAAAGAAAAGAAAATGAAACATTTCTCGGAGTAGTCTTTTCAGTCTGCAGCCTGAAATCCACATTAACTGAGAGGCTGTTGATTTAGTGTTTAGAGATTTGGAAAAGCCAAATTCTCTAACTGAAGTTATCTACATTGGCATTAGAAGTTGTAGGGAGATTGAAGATAAAATAGAATGTAAGATTGGCGCTCTTATAAAATTCTTTTTGAAATAATTTTTTAAAAATTTTCTTAACTTGGAAAAGGAAACAATCATTCTCATCGTGGAGATTAAGCTGCAATTCAGTTTGGGGGTAAGAGGAAAATGAGCCATCAATTCTATGATTTCAGATTGCTTTTAGGTGGACTTGTGCTCTGACTAGGCTGAAATAATGGGTACTAGTCTAGCCTTCTTAACATAAGCAGCTGTATAAATCTGGACAAACTGTAAGAAGCTTGAGTTTCAGGCATTTTTCCAATAGTCAGTGGAAGACTATGATTCCTAAGAAAAGGGTGATACTCATGATTGCCTAGGATTTCACCCTGAATATACACCTGGATCACAATGTAGGCAAGTAGAGTCCAAGTACATTTGGTGATTTGACTGAACTGAGAAGTTAGAGATCTGAGTTTGTGGTTGTTGAAGATGATAAATTTGGTGTGAGCAGAGTCCCAGAGAGGTAAGAGGTTCACAGAGAAAGTACTACAAAAATTATTACAGCAGTAGCATTAATCTTTTAGAGGAACACTAAGTCTGCATATACCAGTAAATGCTTTGTAAAGCATGGCAGAGAATTACTAGTGGGGGTATTAGCTAAACAAAAATTCCAGAGGTCCCATCATACTGGAGAATGTAGAAGGTTTAACCAGCCAAGGAGATAGACTGGCATTCATTTGAGACCCCTAAAAAGGTATATATTATAATTAAGACTACTCCAGCCAAAGAGTATGAAGCTAACTAAAACCTCAACGAAGTTTAAAATATAAGTTGATGTGAAGGTAAATTAATTTGTTCTCAAGACAAAACTCAACACTTTTAAAAAGAAGACAAAAAATCCATACTCTCATTAATATATCACTCATAATGTCCAGAGTACAATAAAAATTACTAGACCTGTGTAAAACATGACTAAAAAATGTTATTCAGATTGATAAAAATAAATAAATAAAATAGGATAACAAATATGCTAATGCTAGCCAAAATGGACTTTAAAAAGTTTTTTTAAATACTTTAAGGATATAAAGGAAAAATAGACATAATAAATAAACAGATGGGCAATCTCAGAGAGCAATAAAACTATAAAAAGAATTAAAATTTTAGATCTAAAGAGTACAATTTCTAAATTGAAATATTAATGGGTGAGTTTAATAGAAGATTGGATATTGCAGAAAAAAGATCAATAAACATCAACAGAGGAACAGAAACATTCAAAACAGAAAAGCCTGTAAAAATAAATTAAGCCTCAGTTATTTGCAGATTAATTAATTTATTAAGTCTAAAGTGTATGCAATTAAATGAGAAATAGAGGAGAAATTGGAGAAGGAAAATTTTGAGGAGATAATAACCCCCAATTTTTCAAATTTTATAATAAATATTAATCCTCTAAGCAGGAAGCTCAAGGAATACCAAGTAAAAATAAACATAAAAAACTCATACCTAGACAGATTATAGTCAAATTTTTGAAAACAAAATATTAAAAGACAGCCTTAGCAAAAAGACACATTATATGTAGGGGAACACTGATAAATAATTACATTATTTTAGTGTAAAATCAATGCAAGATACAAGACAATGGGAAGGCCATCTTTAATACCAATATAAAAGACAAATTTGTCAACCTAGACAATGCCTTCAAAAAGGGAAGCAAAGTTCCAGAAATGATAACTCTGCAGGTATTTATTGTATTTATTACTTTTTATTGTTTCTTAATTTTTAAAAGATAATTGGCTTTCTGAAATACAAAGTATTATGGAATCTATAGCGTATGTAGAAATAGACAACAATATTACCAAAAGTGTGTATATAAGAGAAAAAAATACAATTTTTAAAAATATTTCTTCTGCCTTGAGTTTTTTGGATCTGTGTCTTTTGAATTTTCATTAAATTTACTAAAGTTTATATATTATTTCTTCAAATAATTTCTTCTGTCTTCTGATTTACTATCTTTTTGTGCTTTCAATTATACATCCATGAGACAGCTTGGTACTTCCACACATGTTACTGGTGGTCTGTTAATTTTTTTCAGTATTTTAATTTTCCTCTTTGTATTTAATTTTGGATAATTTATTTTAGTAAGTCTTCAAATTCAGTGGTTTCTTTCTTTTAAAATCTCTAATCTATGAATCATACCTAGTGTATTTTCTCTTTAGTTGTGTTTTTCATCTCTAGAAAGTCTATTTGGGCCTTTGAGGTCTGCAGTTTCTTTTTTTCATAATGTTTATATTTGTCTCTACTTTCTTGAATATATTAATTTTATTTATAACAGATGTTTAAATAACTGTGTCTGTTAATTTTCACATGTATGGCATTTCTAGGACTGTTTAAATTGTTTGACTTTTTCCCCCCATGATTTTGGGTCATACTTTCTCACTTCTTCATATGCCTAGTGCTTTTTATTGCATACTAGATGATATGAACTATACATTACTAGATGTTAGATATTGAGATTCCTTTAAATACTGTTGAATGTTGAGATTCCTTTAAATACTGCTGAGTTTGTTTGGGGTTGTAGTTAATCGCATAAAATTAGTTTGATCCTTTTGAGCCTGGTTTTAGGATTGTTGGGACAAGTCCATAGGAGCTTTTATTCTAAGGTTAATTTGGGCTTACTTTTAATGCCATTATACTCTGAGGACTTTACCCAATATCCCCTATATTAGAAAGTCTTTCTACTTTGGCTGATGTGATCATAAAGTGCTATCCTGGCCTGCGTGAGCTTGAAGGAGCATTCTGTTCATTTCTCTTTGTTGGTTCTTTCTACAGTCTTATGTAGTTTCCGAAGACACTGGCACAGATCAGCAATCAGCCAGTAACTCAAGGGTTCCCCTCTGCCTCAATCTAGAACTTCTTTCTCTTTTCTTCTAAATCTCTTTCAGAATAATAAAGCAAGAAAAAGTAATAAAAGGCACAGTTTGGAAATGACAAAATAAAACTCTCTTCATTAGAAATGGCATGATCACCTATGTAGAAAATTCCAAGAATTCTACCAAAAAACTACTAAAATCAATAAATAAATTTGGCATGTTTTTAGCATATAAGTTCCACGAACAAAAACCAGTTGCATTTCTATGTACTAGATACAATTAGAAATTAAAATTAAATAAATACCATTTATAATAGCATCAAGAATATGAAACAGAGATGAACTTGACAAAATATGTACAAATATATATACTATAAACTATAAAGCATCACTGGAAGAAATTTAAAAAGGCCTTAAAAATTGAGAAGTATACTATGTTCATAATTCTGAATACTTAATATTGCTATAGCAGTTCTTTCCAAATTGATTGACACATTTAGTGTAATACCAATCAAAGTTCCAGCAGACTTTTTTTTTTGTGTGGCAATTATAATAAATTCTAAAATGTATGTGGAAATGTAAAGGACTTAAATAGTCAAAATGATTTTAAAAAAGAACAAATATGAAATACTATCTGATTTTAAGACTTTAAATCTTCATTAATTAAGACAGTGTTTTATTTCCATAAAGAATCATATTGATTAATCAGACAAACCAGTACATTTTACTAGAATTTCCTAAATTGATATAAGTAGAGGTGACTTTTGTTTAATGTTTTGTCAGTGCATCTACCACTTTAAAACTTAATACTTGATAATGTGATAAATAACCTACCTGAGCAAGTCTGGTGTTTAAGTACCACTTTATAGTGCTGCTAAATGTGACCAGACAACTTTATATTAAGACAAATTATGTATCATGTCACATAAAATTGTCATACTGTAATTTTTCTTGATTTGAAATATAAAAATTTACTCTCAATTTTATTACTGTCAATGTACTCTTGCTGAGATAAATGTCCTTTCTACTGTTTCGAGTTGAAAATAACTATCATGTTACATATAACAAGATGGTAAAGGAGGTGATATTCATTTTTGTAAAATTCTTTCTTGGCAAAATCAAAACTGGCAACTCTATGTAAGTGTATATTCTTTTTTACTTTGAAATTTTACAAAAGTTTTTTTTGAGATTTGAAATCGTTTTTTTAATTCATCAAATATTTATTGGATTTTTTTATTATCAAGTTTATTGGGGTAACATTGGTTAATACAATTATATAATTTTCAGATGTACATTATAATTTGACATCTGTATATTCTATTGTGTGTTTACCACCCAAAGTCCAGTTTTCTTCAGCTACCATATATTTGACCCCCTTTACTCACTTCACCCTCTCCTTATCCCCCTATATTTGACCCCCTTTAACAGTCTACCTACCCCCTCCTCTTCCACCCCTACCCTCTGGAAACCACTAGTCTATAGTCCATGTCTATCAGTCTCTGTTTGTTTGTCCTGTTCATTTTTTGCTTTTAGGTTTATATCCCACATATAAGTGACATCATGAGATTTTCAGCTTTTTCTGTCTGGCTTATTTTGCTTTGTACGATTATCTCGAGATCCCTCCATGTTGTCGCAAATGGCAGTATTTCATCTCTTCTTATAGCAGAGTAATATTCCATTGTATATATGTACCACAGTTTCTTTAGCTAATCATCTATCGTAAGACACTTTGGTTGCTTCCATGTCGTGGCCACTGTGAATAATGCTGCTATGAACATTGGTGTGTAAATATCTTTTCGGATATGGGTTTTCAAGTCTTCGGGGTAAACACCCATTAGAGGGATTGCTGGATCATATGGTAGATCAATTCTTAGTCTTTTAAGGAACCTCCATACTGTTTTCCATAGTGGCTGTATGAATTTGTAGTCCCACCAGCAGTAGTGTATGAGGGTTCCTTTTTCTCCGCATCCTCTCCAATGTTTGTTATTACTTGTTCTGTTGATTATAACTATTCTAACAGGTGTGAGATGGCATCTCATTGTGGTTTTGATTAGCATTTCCCTAATAGCTAGTGATGTTGAGCATCTTTTCAAATATTTGTTGGCCATTTGTATGTCCTCTAAGGAGAAGTGTCTGTTCAGGTCCTCTGTCCATTTTTTGATTGGATCATTTGCTTTTTCAGAAATTTGAAGTCCTTGAAACCACACATCTATAATCTATTTTATATGGCCAGTTGGTGCATCGTCTCTTGCTGGATCAGTCTTAGTCTAATGTCACAGGACTTATAACTGGCAATTTGTAACTTGTGCATCTCATCAGATGAATATCTTTGTATATTAACTCATTTTATTTCAAAAGTCCTTATGGGACCTCATGAAGAGAATGATGCAACTTGGAAAATGTAAGATGTGAGAGACTCTGGTTTGTATAACTCTTGGATCATAAAATTCATACTACGCAGAATTATTGCAAATTTAAACAACTGATTTATTTATTTTTATTTTAAACTTGCAACATAACAATTTACTCCTAACTCTATTATGTTTTTCCAATTTAAAAAGAATGTGTACTTGAGTGACAATAACATTACTCATCCAAAATGGTTGTTCTTGTGAATTTCTGGCATGCTATTTGAAATTATGTCAGACAGTGGCATAAACTGATATGGTCCTGGATAAACCAAACTCTATGGTCGCAATAGTTATAAATATCATTACAGAACACATAGGAATACATATATTCTCAGAATATATATACATATATTCTAAAATGACCATATATATATATATATATACACATACTTTTTCAGCATATACATATCTGCATACGTACATGCACACTATACAAACTATGTATATTTGCATACATACATATGCAGTGGATTCTCATTATTATCATGTGTTTGTGTATGTGTAGTCATCTTAGAAATGTGGCTTTTGTTTTTCTCTTAAAGTAAAATAGTGAGACTTGTGGGATCCACCATGAATATTTCAGTTAGAACAATTTTTCTTATACTCTTTTCCCTCACACAATCCTTTAATGTTAGACTCTTATTCCTCTTCTTAATATTGTAGCAAACTTCATGGACTGGGCTGAAGTGGCCAAGGACTTGGGTATAATTGAATTCTTCTTTATAGAGTTATTAATTTTCTAATATCACCATTTGATCTAAATCTCAAGGGCTATGAATAATTTGGCATTCTATCCACCATGTCTTAAAAATTGTAGAAAATATTTGAACATGGCTTAAGACAAAAAAAGAAAAAGGATCATGGGACTCCTATAGAATCCAATGTCAACTGGTCCATCAGGAATCTAGGAGGCTTGGCTCTGTTTCTTCTCTCTGTCTCTGATTCTCACTGTATATCAGCTTCATTCTTCCTAAATTTGCTTTCTCTAATTTATTTTGTGTATACAACCACCCATGAATTTGTCAAATTTCTCTTCCACTTATAAATCCGGCCAAGATTGGCATATCTTTTTTTCTCAATTGCAATTCCAAATTTATGAGAGAGAGAATAGGTTTGGCTAAATTTGAGTCTTTTTTGCTCCCTTGGCTCAATAAATGATGAGCACAGTTGCATACACGACACAACTCTCAGAAAAAAGAGGTCACTGTGAATTGGGCAGGAACCCCTAAAGGAATTTTTAACTGCAGCCCAAACTGAGAAACACTAAGCTATATTCCTGCAACCCAAATATAAGCTTTCAAAATAGCAAGAAGTGGCTATACTATAAATGACATTTTAGTGTTTCATATATGCCACTATAATTTTTTGTATTAGTAAAACTTTTAAAAATAAACAATAAACTATAGTCACACATACTAGATTCAGTGATAAAAGGAGTACCAAAATCAAATAGTATCTCACTGAACAATCCTTTGGGACTAAGAATAGCAATCACTATGCGTGAAAAAGAAATTCAGGACCTTGAAAATTGCATTTCTATAGCAAAAAAATGAATAGCTAGAAGTAAATCTACTAGACAGAAGAATGTAAAAGAATAAAAAGATCTGAAAAATATGTCACTCTAACATCGGTCAACTGTGTTTTTTTAAAGTTTAAATCCTGATGCCCAACTGACAGAGATTCTATGATTACATTTGACACAAACACCATTGATATTTCCTGGTTACTAAAAAAAATTCTTTGGGGAATGTGACTGAATAAATGTGTTTGCAATGGTAGGATTTTCAAATAAATTAGTACAGGATTCTTATTTCAAAATAGAACAACTAATAATAACCTAGGTGATGTGAATATTTTTACATTTATGTGAATCCAGTTTGCAATTGACTACGGGAGCAAAGCCCATATGCCTAAGAAATAGCAGTTAGACACTGCCCTGAGCACATAGATTCACTACTGAGCACTTATATTGCATTGTTCAACAAAGTAGATTGTGAAGAAATTTGATCAGTATGGCTATGAATTTGGAATTTATAGGTTCAAATTGAAAAAAAGGGCTAGGGGATGCTACTGGGAGCTTTATATCAAGGAAGCACTGAATTGCTCTTATTCCACGAAGCACTAATGTTTCATAATTTCCTATAGGAACCACCCTCTGAGATAAATCAAGAATGTACTTTAAATAAAAGACCAAGACATAAATAAGAAAGTTAAAGGGCAAAAAGATAGGGTCTTGGAAATGTCTTATAAAAAGGGGATCATATGCCAACAAGCTGTTCCATGCAGTTGGGTACATTATTACACTATTCATTGTAAATTAATTTACATGATCATATTAGCTTTATAAAATCAGGTAATATTCATCAAAATATAAAGTTCCTTGACTTGCTATTTAAGACAAAATGGAAGATGTTGTGATTTTTTTTGGTAGAAGATATGGCATGTATAGTTTTTTTAAAATTTAAACCAAGAGGTTTATTTTTAAAAATACTTTAATTACTTTAATTTTGAAAACATTACAAGCTTAAAAAAAATTGGAAGTACCATGCAAATTACTTTTTTCTTCTGAACTATTTGAGAGTAAATTGCCAACTAGATACTCTAATTACTCCTGATTGTTTTCTACAAACAGAGAATTCTCCTCCATAACCACAATAAGACATAAAAATCTTGTGATCAAAACAGATACATTACCATCATCTAATCCCCAGACCACATTTAAATTTTGTCAATTGTCCCAATAGTAGTATTGATAGCAAAATATCTCAGTCTAGAATCTTGTACTGCACTAAGTTATCATGTCATTTTGGTGTCCTTCATTCTGGAAGAGTTCCTCAGTCTTTTCTTGATTTTATAATCCTGACACTTTTGGGCTTGACTGATGTTTCCTCACTATTAGATGCAGAATATGCAACTTTAATAGGAACATGACCAAAGAGATGTCACATTCTCATGCATCCTACCAGGTAGTGCAAACCATTAATAAATATCTGGTAGGAAACAATTCTGAGACTATGAAAATATGTTCTATCTCATTAGCCTTTCAATTAATTGATTCATTTAATTATATTTATATGATTTATGATTTTCTATTTTATAAAATAGGCTAATCTTTTGCTATTGTTATTTATAATTGATTCTCATTATTCATGATAGTTCTGTTTCATAAAGTCACTATGAACACTGGATTGTGAATATTTAAGCATTACTCCTAGAGGAAATACAAGGTTAGTTTCCTATGAGCCTCTAGTTATAACATTCCAATCTACTGATCGATAAAATAACCTCCTTTTGTGTGTCTTTTTGTTTAAAGAAACCTCATTTAATATGTTTTGTTGATTCATCAACATTGAACTCACATCCAACAGTACTATAACTCATGCCTGATCAAAACTTATCTAATGCACTTATTTCCTTCTTAAGGCTCTTAGTCTTCTTGTGCCTAGGAACACTAGACAGCTCTTCAGCACTATGCTTGAAGACCACTTCAAACAGTATATTCATCAACAAAAAAAACACAAAATGTGAAAAACATGGCACTAAATAGTTTGTGAAAAGGATATTTTTTTACACTGTGAGAGTTGAAAAAAGGTAGAGTGTCCTCATGTTTGGCCTCAGCTGGGAATATGTATGTTGGATAACTCAAATTTTTGCTGTTCTTTGTATGCCTATCAATGACTGAAAATATCATGAGTATTGATTTGGGGGTTATAATTAAATTTTAATGGGTAGGTAGATTTGCAGGTATGGAATCTGTGAATAATGAAAATTAACTGTATTTTGATATCTAAAAAAACATTTAGCAGTTGAATCAAAGCTGGCTTCAAAATCCTTTTAATATTGAGCACTTCTCTGCTTTCTAGCACAAGAAGATATTACAGGTGCATATTATTTTATACAGCCCTGAAATTTGCCATTTAATCCAAGGATAATGATTTCTTTTAGTGGAAAATGGTATGAGGAAACCAATGCCTAGGAACTAATTATTCTCATTGCTAGTGCTTATTGTTTTCCCAGGCCTTCTTATAGGATAGTTCTAGGGAAGACAGATTAGATAGTGTTTAAGTATAGTGTAGGTAGTAGGATTGTATCCAAGGAGATCAAGTCTAGGAACATTGAAGTTATATAAGGTGATTACAGGAGTTAGAGTGGAAAGTACAAAGGCCAGATGCCATGTGCTTAATAAATATGAATAATTAATAAGGAAGTTAGCAGATTGTAGCATCGAAGAGTGATAAATTGATAAACCCTGAATTCATGAAACCCCCAAAAGTTAGAATTTGATTCAATATGAGACTCAGAAAGCTGAAATGACAAGATTTTGCTTATTGTTATTACAGAAATAAATAAAATTGAGTTTATTTTACTTTTATGTAAAATTTTAGAAGTAAGCATTCTAGGGAAAGTAGGGCAATCCACTGTGTCAGACTTCAAAGATTTTATTGCTCTTCCTCATGTACCCTTTACTCCCAAGTTCATATCATGGTCTAATACTGATCAGTTCCACTTCCTAATTATCTAGGAGGAAGAAAGTGAAGGGGCATACTTCTATTAAGAAAACTTTCTTTAAGTGTGATATACACTTCTGTTTATATTCCATAAGGCAGAATTGATTCACATTGAGTTTAGTTTCTATTCTATGGAACCACATGCTAAAGTAAAACATCAAGATATCCATTTCTGTAGAAGGAAAAACAGAGATCATTGGCAGCATTTATCACAGAGAAGGTTTCATGGAAGCTGGAGGAAAATGAATAGCTTAAAAGGTAATAGGACCTAGGAGTATATGGAACAACTTCTGGCCCCCCATAAGGCAGAATGAATATTACTCTCCCATTATGAATACTTTTTTCCTTTTATCTGCATCTCTTTATACTTTGCTTGTTTTGTTTTACAGTTTGTTTGCATCTATGATTTGCTGTCTTCATTAATGTTTTGCTTGCTTCTCTATGTCTGTATCTATCTGTCTCTCTCATTGAAAATGAGCTTATGGGCAGAAAACACAACTTTAGTGATTGCTGTTTTTTAGAAAAATGGTATGTGAGTAGCACTTAAGAAGCCAGATCCTGAAGAGAAATATTTCTATGTTCAAATCCTGGTTCTGCCACTTGGCAGCTATATTACTTGGACAAGTTACTTAACCCTTCGAAAGCAAAGTTTCCTTATCTGTGATTATGCATGAAAGGTTCTTAATATGTTGCTTGGAATATAATATACTAAATTAATATTAGCTGTCATTTTTGGTATCCACTACCAAAGTACACACAGTTAAGTGCCTTTTTAATATTTATTCAATTGGATGGACAGCTTCACTACTGTTTTCAGATGAAAAAGAGCTTGCAAATGTGAAAACTGTGTTGCCATTTGATTAGAAATGTCACTTAAAAATTAACTTCACAGCTCAGGAACCCAAACTCACTATCAACAGATTTCACATCATCTTTACTGTTAAGCTACAGACCTCCAGGTGCTTGATTATTACTAGATTATTTTTTCCAGTTAACTTATTTCACACTATCGTGAAGGAGTAGGCAGGACTGTAATGCATAATTTCAAGGAATTTACGATGAGAAAAGGGAATGCCATGTTCACGTCATGGACCAGTGGTCAGACTGTTATTTATATGCTTGTCCCAATAACATGGCCACCTTCTAATCCTGTAGATCTTTCACTCCAAGTTATATAGTAAACATAATCAGTGTGCATGGAAGTCCCAGGGATGACTGCATTCATCAGCAGGTGAGGTGAGGTGGAACATGGCAGCATTTTATTTTTTTCATTTTCCTTTGGGAATGTTTGAGTAGCACACAGCAATCTCAAACAAATGAAAATGATTCAGGTCTCCCATTCAAAGCAGGATGGGTCAGATCACAAATAATTTGTCTTTATGTATTTCCTTTTCTTGTTTATACTTCCTACATTAAGGACTTTTGTTGCTCACTCCTTGCCTGTTTGGCTGAGAGAAAATCAGACACATTTGAGGGGATCTATAAGGAAAACTGTAAGTCTCAAATACAAAAACAAGAGTAAACAGTAGAATCAGGCAAACAGTAAGAAAACTAAGGTAAGGATGCCACAGCCTGAAGTCTTTTCTCAAAAAATAGCAATCGAATAAATTTTATGCAATCTAGATTACATATTACTTAAAACCATCACTATTTTTTTGTCAAAATAAACTACCTCATTTTGTTATGTATTTTTACTTTTAAATACAAGATTATTGAGAACCTATTATAGATTGACAAGATGCAAATCTGTTATTGAGATTAAATTGTGTTAATCTCAGTTATTGTTCCTCATTTGGGTTATGTTCTATGGTTGTTGAGAAGATTAAATGGAGAGATTTATGTAAGGCACACTGCATGGCACCTGGCACACAGTAGGTCCACAGAAAATGTTTGGTTATTAGTTCCTCTATGATTCGCCCATGCAATTATTATTACAGTTATTACATGTGTGTGCTTCAATTAAGTGGAGAGAAAGATTTTTTTTAAGTGAAACAATGGTTTCTCTAAGGCCAGCATGTTAAATGAAAATGCCATGTAATTTCTTATATCATCTGGTAACCAGAAAGCATACAACCCAAATATTTCTAGGCTGCCTATAATTCTTGAGTAATTACATAGTTTGGAAATCTTCCATGTACATCAAACCACTTACTTCCAAATAGCCATCCTCAGATTATTCTGCAAGAGTGATATGTTGAACAGTGCACATAATTCTAATTTTAGTAATTATAGAGATTTCAGTAGAAAGATAATTGACAATGCTGTCCAATATTAGTATGATCAGTTTCAAACAGAAGTAGAACATAAAGAAAAATGACCCTACATATGAAAGAGAACTAAAATCCTCTACACCCAATGTTAACTTCTTGTCTGTACTTTGAGCTCCTTCTACATCTCCCAGGGGGTCTTAACACTGATTGCCCATCTCACTGAGCAGAGTTCAGGATTTAAAATACAATTTTCAAGTAGCCTTTTTCTGTAATGAAACAGAAAAGACAATATAGCCTGGTAAAAATACAGGGCAGTTTGTAGAGATAGGGGATCTAGGGCTCTGTTATTAAGCACCTAATTATCTCTGTTTCTCCTTAATAAAGATTAGAGATCTTCCATCCTACATCGT
>NW_006433716.1:3600655-3601691 GCF_000325575.1 Pteropus alecto | reverse complement strand
AAACTCCTCACAAAACAAACAAACAAACAAACCATATAAAGACAGCTAAAATGGATCTAGCAAACAACTTAGAACTCTTGGAGAATATTTATGAAATGCATTCATGTTGGTGTTTTATATAATTAAACTTTGAAATATCATAAGAGTTTCAAAAATTTTCAACAAAATTGAAAGCTGTAAGTTGTTACATTATGCAAAAGTAGGACTTGAATACCCGAGAATGATTTTCTAGGTGATGCAAATATCCAGTCTTACTTCTTCTGATTAAAATATGATAAGGGCATAGGTTTGAGACTCAGACAGATCTAGATTCCAATCTCACCCATTTAGCTCCTAGTCTCAGGCAAATTGCTCAATCTCAAAGAGTCATCGTTTCTCACTTATTCCTCATTTGTCAAATATGCCAATTTTAGTTATAGTCCATGATTTGAAGGAAGTTTAAATGAGATGATTATGTAAGATACATGATAGATGTACAGCAAATATTTGGTTATTAGAAGTTAAATTCTTTTCTGACCTACCAGTATTCCAAAAATTGAATGGAAACAGAGAAATTAAAAACACAGGTGCTTATAATGTACTATTCTATAAAGTAAATATTAAAAGTTTCCAAACAATTTTTTTTTATTATTTTCATTTTTAAACTATTTTTTAAATGATTCTCGCATGTTTATTTTTTTCAGATTTACTATTAGAATCACTTTGTCGAGTTCCAAAATAAGGCCCCAAATTCTTTTGATATCTTAATAGATTCATGGTGAATTTATTTAGGGAGAATTAATAACTTTCCTGTATTGAATGTTCTGACATGAGAGCATATTATTACTTTTCATTTACTTTCATCCCAGGAGAAGATTTGAAAGTTTTCTCTGAGGAGGCATGGTCCACGTCACTTTGAGTAAGTTCCCAACTCTGCCATTCTTCCTGGGGTTATTGCAGAGGAGATCATTTCACCCCATGTTTTCTAACTGTTTTCAATTGTTTATAGGACAAAAGATATTTTTAAATTTTGTAAGTTGTTGATTTGCTAAATACG
>NW_006433716.1:3582705-3600455 GCF_000325575.1 Pteropus alecto | reverse complement strand
GATTAATCTACAGTCTATATTAAAACTCTCCATGTACCTCTTAATACTTTTACCTTTTTTTTCTGGTCTCCCCAACCCCACTCCCATCTAGTAGCCCTCAAAATATTCTCTGTATCTATGAGTTTATTTCCGTTTTTGTTGTTGTTTATTTTGTTCTTTAGATTCCACACATATGTGAAATCATGTGATATTCGTCTGTCTCAATCTAATTTATTTCATTCAGTACAATACCCTCTAGGTCCATCAAGGCAACATCCTTTTCCATTCCCTTCTTTTTAGTCTGAAGTGAGTCTCTTTTAGGCAGCATATGTAGGGATCTTGTTTTCTTGTTCATTCAGCCACTCTATCTTTTGGTTGGAGCACTTACTTAGTTCTTTTCCATTTGAAGTACTTGTTGATAGGAATGTAGTTATTACCATTCTTTATTCATGTTTTTGATAATGATTTTTTCTTCTTAAAGAAGTCCCTCCAACATTTCCTGTAATACTGGCTTGGTGTTGATAAATTCTTTTAGCTTATCTTTGTCTGGGAAGCTCTTTATCTGTCCTTTGGCTCTCAATGATAGCTTTGCTGGATAAAGAATTCTTGCTTGTAGATTCTGGATTTTTATCACATTGACTATTTTGTGCCAAGCCCTTCTGTCCTGCAAAATTTCTTTTGAGAAATCAACTGCCAGTCTTATTGGTGCTCCCTTGTAGATAACTGACTGCTTTTCTCTTGCTGCTTTTAAGATTCTCTCTCTGTATTTAACCTTTGGCATTTTAATTATGATGTGTCTTGGTGTAGGTCTCTTTGGATTCCTCTTTCTTGGGGACTCTCTGAAATTCCTTGTATATCTATTTCCTTCACTAGGTTAGGGAAGTGTTCCATCATCATTTCTTCAAATAGGTCTTCAATGTCTTGTTTTCCTTCAGGTATCCCTATGACATGGATATTTTTACGTTTAACTGTGTCTCATAGGCTGCTTAAATTATTACTATAATCTTGGCTTGTTTTTCTTGACATTCTGATTGAGTGTCCTTGGCTTCTCCATTCTCTTTATCAGTGGTTTGATCTTCTTCATTCACTCTGTTAATTCCCTCTAATATACTCTTTATCTCAGATAATGTGTTCTTCATTTCTGACTGGTTCCCTTTTATAATTTCCATTTCCATTTTTATGTTTTTTATCTCTTTGTTAAAGTTCTCACTGAATTCATCTATACTTCCCCTAAGTTCATTGAGCATCCTTATAACCAGTGTTTTGAACTCTGCATCTGTTAGATTGCTTGACTCTGTTATTCTTGGATCTCTGTTCTGTTCTCTCATACGATAATATGTTCTTCATTTCAGACTGGTTCCCTTTCATAGTTTCCATTTCCATTTTTATGTTTTTTATCTCTTTGTTGAAGTTCTCACTGAATTTATGAAGTTCATTGAACATCTTTATAACCAATATTTTGAACTCTGCATCTGTTAGATTGTTTGACTCTGTTATTCTTGGATCTCTGTTCTGTTCTCTCATATGGTTTCTGCTACTTTGTCTTTCCATTTTGGCTGACCTTCTGTGTCTGTTTCTATGTACTAAGCAAAGCTCTTAAGTCTCCCAGTCTTATTGATGTGGAATTGTGTAGTAGGTGTATAGTAGCACAGTCCTGAGAGGAGTTTAGGTGCAGGCCAAGTTTAGCCCCAGCCTTTGCCCTTCTGGGGCCACCTGTTAAGCAAGATGCTGTACTTATAGTTGCCTCAAGAAGCCATGACAGAAACCGCAGTCAGCTACCACCAGTGTGAGTCTTGGAGTTGGCTCAGCAAGGAGCACCAGATTGGCCAAGGACACAACTGGACGTGGCTTGGGTGGAGCTGTGAGTTGGGAGAGGCAGAGTTTCAGGTAATCTTCTGGGCAGAGTGACCTCTGTTATCCAATTTGATGACATCTCAGCTATGGCAGCCCTGCATCTGCATACCAGGAGTGGGGAGGGTTCAACAGAGGAACAATGAATACCACCAGCACTTCTACTCGGGAGAACATCTCGTCTCTAGCCCTTGTCCAACATCTCAGTGTCTTCCTGTAAGTCCCAAATCCCCCCCACCCGCCGAAACCCCCCTACAGCCCACTGGGTGCTGGTACTCAGAGTGAGCAGGTCTGGCACCGTTAAAGTTCCCTCGTGGACATGGCCCCTTTAAGAGGAATCTGCAGCTGCTGCCGCCACTGCTGCCATAGTCTCTGTCTCACTCAGCCACTCGGGACTGGGCAGTTTCGTGTCTTTGCCCGCTCCTACCTTCTATCGTTGCAGGGTGATTAATTATTTCTTTCCGTAGTTATAGTACTTCTGTTCATCTACATCCCAGGTGACTTCATGTTTGCTCCATGTTTCCGTCACAACTTTGATTTGTTCACAAGAGGGATAAACAAAGCCTCTCATCTACACTTTTTTTTCCCAAAAGTCCTAAACTTTTTTTTAATTTACTTTATTGAGGTGACATTGGTTTATAAATAATATAAGTTGTAAGTACAGTTTAATAGTACATCATTTATGTTCACTATTCAAAGACAAATTTTCTGTCACCATTTATTTGACGCCCTTTACCCTTGTTACCTCCCCTGCACGCCTTTCTTTCTGGTAACTACTAAACTATTTTCTGTGTCTATGGGTTTTTGTTTGTTTGTGGTGTTCATTTGTTGCTTTCAGTTTTATATTCCACATATGTGTGAAATTTGTGATTCTCGACTTTTTCTGTCTGACTTATTTCTCTTACCATGATTATCTCAAGATCCATCTATGTTGTCACCAATGGCAATATTTCATTTTTTCTTATGGCTGAGTAAAAAAATATTTATACTATATCTTCTTTAACATACAATGGAGAGAAGAAAGCCTCTTTAATAAATGGTGCTGGGAAAATTGGAAAGCTACATGCAAAAGAATGAAACCTTTTAATGATTATACATATATACATTTGCTTTTATATATAAATACATATTTTATATTCTTTATACATTAAATGTAAATCTTTATTAAATATATGTATATTCTTAAAATTAGATGCTAGTACCTATTTCAGTGATTGCATTTGAGATTTTCACATTTAACCATTTATATTTACTGCTAATAATGAATGCTAACATTTTAGTTTCAAGAACATGGTATATGTTTATCCACTACTAACTTGTGACCTCATTTTTAACTACTACTCCCCACAAATCATCTTTATAATCATGAGGGATTAGAACTTCAGCTAAGTCATTTGCATTCATTTTCAAATTGCTTATTTCCCAAACTTTCCAAAAGATGCAACTACATGCTGAGTGTCTCCAGTTATTAGCCAAACATTTTGATTATGGAACTCTGGGATCATATTCATGAATATTCTAGGTATTAGAATGAATCTCTTTCCAGTCAAAGTGATAAAATTGGTAGATTTTTTTCACGTAGTTTATCCACACTAGAAAACAGTTTGTTCCAGTGATAATATAAAGCATAAACTAACATTTACTGAGCTACTATGAATGCATACTGAGTAAATGTACATGCATTATCTTATTAAACTTCAAATTAACAACTATTTTCTCACTTTTCCAATAATAATATTCAGAAAGGTGGTGACATTGGTCCAGTAGT
Organism: Pteropus alecto; assembly: GCF_000325575.1. Classification (NCBI taxonomy): domain Eukaryota; kingdom Metazoa; phylum Chordata; class Mammalia; order Chiroptera; family Pteropodidae; genus Pteropus; species Pteropus alecto. The sequence goes on along the minus strand of NW_006433716.1, from coordinate 3,596,857 downwards.
ACATACCTATGCTATTGTGGAGCTGGCAGTTGAAATCAAATGTTCTGAACGCACAGAGTCTTTGCTTTTAAATGCTTTCCAGAAATGCAATAAATCTATGTAGTCTCCAGTGAGGACTGTCTAAGAATAGCTTCTTTGACCACATGTTCTTAACATTAACGTTTCTTCAGGATCATTATATGAACTGGCTTCTCCTCCAACCTATTCACTCCTATCTCAAACACTCAATTCCAGATCTACACTCAATTTCAGTTCTCTTACCACCTCAAATTTGTATAGTTTCTCCTCGTTGGGGTAGAAACCATGGTGTGTCTCAGTAATAACAAGCAGTATCTTATATGAGGAGTGGCATAAAGAACTTTTGATATTTACTGTGGAGAAAAGTAAAATAACTCAGAGGAATTGGAGATTTGCCCTTTAATATTATAAAAGGGCTATCGTGTAGAAAATAGGCAGCAGAACTAGAACCTGTGAGAGGAAAATAAAGGAAGAAGACTTTGGTTTAACACAAGGAATATTTTTTAAAAAGAAATGTATTAGTATTATCTAAATTAGAAATGAACAGTCTTGAGATGCAATGATCTGTCTGTGCATCAACTCATATTCAGGAAGGCAATGAGACAAAGATCTTATAGAAGACCTAGCAACAGATGAGGCTAGAAAAGATGCTAAAGACAATAATGAAAGGCCACACAATTTATATCTCAGGAAATTTCTCATGTTATTTTTCTAACTTATCTTACTCCTGAGCAGCAGTATTTTTAGTGTGAAGACATTCATTGTATTTTCCTGTTTAGTTTTTTTTTTCCCCTGTTAAGGATGTCATTAACTTAAATTAAACATAAGATGGGATTTTATGTTGACATGTAGTGGTATTAACATGCTGAAAAGTATGTAGATTTAATAACCAGAAGAACATCAAGTTTCTCATCAAAGCTCAAATTGGGAACAGTGTTTTGTGAATATAACTTAGCATTGTTCAGTATTTTCAAAAAGCTATTATTACAAAAAATCAGAAATATGATTATAGTCTAAATTTTACAATCTAAAATTGCTAATATTATTTAGTGTTTTCCATATTTTTAAAAATAGTTTCATGTTGTACTTCTGGCTCCAAATGCATGCATTGACCTAATAATTTAAAGCTAGTGGAAGCAATGATCATATAAAAGCCTTAGTTTCTACCAAGCATACGTTAATAGAGAATAAGAAGTGCAATGAGAGGCACCAGGTGGTTCATAGGACCTTAAGATAAAACAAATGAGATACAGTTTGTGTGTGTATGTCGAGGGATAACAGGAGTGTTGATTTGAATGGCTTATTAAACAGACATGTTTAGCTCAGCAATATTTCTCATCACTCGGCTTTTTAATCTGCCAAGCAATGGGTACCATTTGTACTATAAACTATGTGTGTAATTATAGTGATTTGGGTTTCAGCTTATAATAAATCTTCCATCACAATCTACTATCTTGGTCTTTTATTTTCTGTTTCTCCAAGTGAAGAGAAATTGAAGAGAATTTTTCTTTGACGCTAGCCTAAGAGTAGGCTATAAAAATATTTAGTATGTACATTTATAAAAGTTCTTACTTCTGTTTTCCCTAGGTTTTATATTTTTGGTGATATGAGAATAAGTTGCGCATGCCATCAAAGATAAACGGACGAAGACAGTTAACTTTTTCCAAATTATTTCTATACTGATTAGCAAAATATAGGTGAAAACGCAAAATAGGAACACATTTATATTTAACTTTAAACAGCTGAGAATCTCCAAGGAAATGGAAAATAGATTATGTATGTCTGATTATGCTCCACATTCCATTTAGATTACTCCCTCTACTCTTTCTCCCAGAAACTTAGACTATGGTTCCATCTCTGTATGTCCACTTACCCCAGTACTGGTATTTAATAATGGATGGAACCCTAGATCTTAATGTGTTCAATTCTCTAGTTTTTACAGATGAGATCACTGAATTTCCAAAATGTTAAGGAAACTATCAAAACTGAAACTTGGGCTCTCAACTCAGCCCAGTGATATTACAACAATTTTTCTAGTCTAGTTCCCTTTTATATTCTTTAATTTGATCCTTTTCTTTCTTAAGGCTGCTCTAATCTCTGTGAATATAGCAGATTTTAGGAATTAATGGTATTTTTCCTCCTAGAGTCATTTAAATTAAAAATAAACTACTTAAGACATCTTAATTGAAAGGAATGCATTTCAACTAGTAGATTCTCAGAAACCATGATAGACTAAGTGGTAAAACATTTGCATAAGGGGATTTTTTGGGGGGAAATTCCTGACCCAAGTCCTGATATTCCTTTCTAAGTGAATGTAGTTTTCCAGGTGTTATACTCCTTACATCTCTCTGCTCTATTCATTACTCACCTGGGAAGGTGGAATGACTTACTCCAATAAATGAATTTGAAGAGAATCAATTAGGCATACTCAGATTAGTTCCACCTGTTTTGTCTTGGGAAACAGCTCCTTGAAGGGAGTAAGATTTTACTCAACAAATGGATATACATGTTTTGGTCCAGCATTATGTGTAACTGGAAGGGAAAGTCCACCTAATTCATAGATTATTATAGTCCAGTGGTTCTCACACTAAATTTTGTCCTCTAGACTAATTTTTTTTATTACAAATTTGATTTTTCAGTTTCATCTACTACTGTTTTTCAATTTGATTATGAAGAATGATACCTCATTATGATTTCTAGGTCCCTTTATTTTTACTGACAAATATAATATTTAATAAATTTATTGTATATTTGTTTTCATGTGTGAATTGCTCTGTTATGCCCTTTTTCCAATTTTTCTCTCAGGACAGTCTTTTAAAAGTACTTCGAAAGAGTATTTGATGATAGGAAAGTATTCTAATTGGGCAAGGGAAAGGAGTAGTTCTGCTTTGACTTTAGCATATCCTTGTAGAAACATGTTCTCTCACAGTAAAATTTGAACGTGATTGTTTGGAGAGAGGGAGAAGGACAAATGGAAGTTAAGAAAGAGCTCGCTACTTAGCAATGTATAAGTTAAATGGACATAAACAACAAAATTTGTTGTGAGGTGCCTATAATACTGAAGGTTGACACGAAGGTGTTAGTCCAACAGTACTGTAGACAAAAATTTTTAACATTGATTCTGTATACTAATCCTCATCCTTCCCTCTGGTGGAAGCCCTTTTAAAAAATCATATGAGAATCCGGTATATAACATATATAAGTGAGCAGTCATGCTTTTGGAGTATAAGGTGATAGATCCTTGTTCCCCTGACTTCCTCATTTCTCTCCTTTCTGCTTCCCTCATGCAGCCAATAATGCAACTGAGAAGAACTTTAGTAGTGTAGAGAACTCAGAAATAGTCCACTGCAGTAGAACATGTTTGCTTGTAAATTAGCTCCTGAACAGTCAGTTATATTATCACTTTGCCCTCAAACAGTGGCTCTTGTGGACATCCTGTCTTTCAACCTGACCATTAGTCACATAACATTAGATTACTCTCTTTTTGGAGTAGTGATTACCATTTCATTATATTTTGAGAATTGTCAATGTAGAAACTTTACTCATAGACATCATGAAGTTCTTAGGAAGATCTGGTCTTATAAAAATATTAGTGGTATTTTATAATATAGTTATTCAAAGTTTAGGAGGATAACTTTCTGTCTAAGACTTATTCATCTACCACTGAGTCAATATCACACATCTTTTTTCTCTTAGTTACGATTATTCTATTTCATCCACCAAAGCCTAAAGGAAAAAGCTTGAAGGAGCTATAACTTTATTGAAATATGAAGCTAGCCTTTCTTAAAGATCCAGAGAAAAATCATGGGCTTGGATCGCTGTCTTCAAAATCTTTGACATTTTATAATGAAAATTTTTATTTATAAAGATTCCAGCTATTTGAAGACTTATATTTTAAAGGAAATTTTACTTTTTAGACACTAACATTGTTAGCCGAGAGAAAGAATAAATGTTTAACTGAAAGCATTTAGTGACAATGTTGTGATAGGAGCCAAAATGTCTCCAGTTGACATTATGCATAGAAAAAGAACTTTGTTGCAAAACACTTAGAGCTATGTTTGCAAAAATGGATGCCTAGCAGATATATTTGTTCTCTTTCTGTTGTATTAATGCATAAAAGCATTCGGATAAGTCACTGTTGCTGTGTGGGGTTCATGCCAGAATGGAATGCCAGAGCTGTACTCTTTCTTGAGGAATAATAGATTTTTATGGACACCATTGCAACATATTTTACAGGAAAACTACCTTGCCTCTGGTATATATACTATAGCACCTGTTCTCTGTATTTTGTTTCACTACAACAATTTCTCCTAGAAACTTCTCAATTTCAGTAAAGCCAATAATGGAAACTTTTTTTGGGTCTGTCTCATACCTACTCCTCTGTTTCTTTCTCTCTCTTTTTAGTAATCTCCTTCATTCTTTCTGTCTGGAGAAAGGACATGCTTTAGAGCAAGTCAGCCAGATCTAAGCTCAAATTTTATCTTGGTCCCATATAAAAATGTGGTCAGAAAAAAAGTTATTTAGTTTTTAAAACTTCTCTGCTTCCTCATGTGGAAACTAGAGTTAGTATATACTCTACAAGGTTAGAATTAATTCTAACCTTGTAGAATATCTAACACATGGACTAATATGTAGAATATATATATTTATAATTTATATATATTTAATATATTTATATTTTTCCTTCTCAGTCATTTCAGTTTCCTACAGTATCTGAGACAGCTATCAATAGAGGAGTTAGGAGTTTCCAGTTTAGCAATTTAATTCTTCCAAGAATCATATAATTATTTCATATGACTGCAGATACTTAAGCAGCATATAGAGCAAGAATTATGGTTAGATTGGTCCACTACATCTTTGCAACCACCAAAGGAAATGCTTTTATTGATATAGGTGCTACCCTAAACTTCCAAATAAGCACCCAAGTTTTGGTCCTATCACTAACCCCTAGAACTGTGATAAATGACAGATCATGAATAACGATATCCATCTTCATTGGCATTTTGAAATGAATCAGGATCTCTTTTTAGAAAATATTCTTAAGGCATAAGATTGTGACTTCAGAGTTCAGAGTTATAGAGAAGATACGGGGTGTGACTGTAATGTAGAGAAATGGGCTTAAAAGTCACTCCAAGCTTCCTTCTTGGATTAAAAAGTTCAGGATTCTTCTAATTATGTGAATTCTAGGTCCATCTCTTTCAAATAGCATCCCCTTAGAGTACAAAAGAGCATGGGTACAAACCACCATTTCATACTGATCAACACAGGAAAAAAAAAAAAAACAATTACAGTGTGGGTTTCCCAGACAGGTTCTCAAATTTCTGTCATTTTTGTTAAATTGGTAATTCTCAAATTTATACATAAACAGAAAGCATACAGACTTTTTTCAATGCAGATTCTTGAGTTCTGCACTTGGAGAGTCTGTAGCTCTGGAGTGTAACTTAGGACTGCATTTTTACAATGCATGTTAGGCAATCCTAATATAAACAGTCTTTGGACTTTACTGAAAAACTGCCCTACATCCTGCCTTATATACACCCAGTCATATAAATAAGTTATATGACTGCTTCTCGGGGGCTGCTAAGCAGTAGAGTCTACTGAGATAATTGCAATTTCTTGCGCAGAGAGAAAGAAATCCAATTAAGAAACGTAAATTCTTCTTCATGCTGAGAGAATATGAGGCAATAAAAATATGAATTTCTTTATGTTGCATGGAAGTTTCTGGGAGCCTTTAAAGAGTGAGCAATCCTTGCCGAGCAGCTGGACTGTCATCATTTTCTCTGGCTTTCGTGAGAGGAGATGAGACACTTTCGGCACTTTCCTGAAAACAGTGTCTTCAAGAGAGTTTCTGTACAAGTTGTGAAGCTCTTTATTTTCATGCTTGAAAGCCATAATTAAATATTCAGAATGAAGGAGAGTGTTAAAATATGTAATGAGTGCAATCCTTTCTTAGGATGATTATCTGATTTCTAATCATACCCTCCTCCCTATAGTACATTTGTGCAGTAAAGCTGTTGGTTGGAGATGAGAAAAAAGTTGTTCAGTAACATTGGAGGAAACTAATCAGTGCTTGAAAAAAGAGAACAGTTCTAACCACTACTCATGCTTCCAAAACAGTTGCGTGACCCTGAAGCAGGCCATAATACAAGGCTGAAGCCCATGATATACTGCTAAAAATGACAGAAAGGAAAAAGAAAGATAAAAAAGTTAAGTAGGTCTTTGGTGTGAGAGATACCATTGCCTTGCTATGCCCATGGAAGCAGAAGTGAGTGAGGGGAGCTGTTTTTATTGTTTGGAGAATACCTTTCATTTAGTTTTCTGAGAGAATTCTATGTGATCCTGGTTGAATCCTACCTACCACTTCTAATGCTGTCTCCCACCTACCCACCCCCCATTTTGCTGTTACAAGGAAAAACTTGTTTGGATAACCTTTTCAAGTAGATTCCTGAATATATTTTCTTCTTCATGCCCCAGTTTATGTAAACTCAATCTCTAACTCAAAGATTTTAAATCTGCATCAGTTGCAGCCTATATAAGTAAACATATATTGTTTAAGACAGACTCTTACACAGCATTCTTTATATGGCTTTTCTCTGATTCTCATTATATTCCTGATTCTTGATTTAAACAATGCTATTTTGGAAAAACTAATATTCTCTAGGATTAACAGCAATTTCCTTTGTAAATGAAGCCTGTGAAAAAACACATTTCTAAGAGCCCAGTATAACCTGAAACAGCAAGTCTGAGCTTTTGTTTTCTGCGTGGAGAGAATTCTAGGCTCCTATATTCAAGGATTGCTTTATTAGCCACAAAAGAAACAGCCAAAAGTAGAGATTCCCAGAACAATTGTAAATTAATCATTGAATATAGAATACCATTTTCAAATGATTTTCAATCATTGAACAGACTTAGTAAGTACAAAGACAACTCAATTCGTGTGCTCTTAGCCATTTAAAGGTATTCATAGGTTTAAAATTTAATGTTTTCTTTCCATTTACAGTGAATTTGTTGTTGGTAGAAAATACATGGAAGTCTAGCCTTAGAGAATTAAGTCTTCTGTTCCCTACATAACGGATCTAGCAGAAATGGTTATCTATTTAGGATTTACTAGTGCTGCTCTGCCAGTCTATATTAGACATGATTTGGGAGCACCACCAGAAGTATCTATTAAACTTCTCAAAACATATCAAACATATTGCGTCAGGACCTTGTTTAAGGAAGGAGAGCTAAGAATTTGGCTAAAAATCCTATAAGAAATCATAGGCATGTTCTTACTGCTGTGCTCTTTCCTGGAGGAAGAATCTTACAGTGTAAAAGTGGGAAAATCCTACCCTACCTGAGGTTCAAAGTGGTGCTATTGCTTGCCTAAGTTGATCTCCCTAGTTTGTGAGAGGACAGAGACTTAAATTCAGATCTCAGGAAAAAGAAGTAAGGGTAAATTTCAGCCAAAGGTTATAATATTTGACATACACTTGGCTCATTAAATTCACCTTAGATACGTGAGGCTTCCATTAGTTCTTCTGGAAAGGAAGAAAGAAGTATTTATGGAGCACATGTATTCTGTGTCAGACAAACTTGGGTTCAAATTTTGTCCCATCACTTAACAGCTGACTGATTTGGGGGAAAACCACTTAAACTTTATAAGGATTTGCCATGTCATTTATAAAGAGAATAGCAGAGTGCTTGCCTAATGGTAGATTTAATGAGGGCTCATCTGTAAAACCTCTCTTTCTCTATCATACCATCGATCTTTCCTATTGGCAACATCACTTTGTCATTGTATATTTATTTCCCTGTCCACTCTAATGATAGTCGTAGGACAATTTCTGTGATAAGACATCGAGATTCCCAAATGAAGGATTACTTTGGCGAACACAGTTAGAAAGGAAGAGAAAAATGTCATTATATGTTCGTAAAGTAGGATTTAAAATGAGATAATCGAAAACCTACTTGTTTATCTTTAGGGGACAATTGGCGATTCTTTTTTCTTCCCAAGTAATGAATTGTTTTATATTTAATTGCTATTTTGAGAAAGGGATTCCTCCAAATGGGCATTAGGGACAGAGGACAGATTTTAATTAAACCATTTAGCACATACTGAATAACCCCACCAGGAGGCATGATGAAGGTATGCTTAATTGGCTTAGAAAGATGGTAGCAATGTGAGAACTTCAAACACAAAGTTAACTGCAGAGATAATTCTACATCTATCTCTTAATCGACAGCAAGGGGAATTATTGAAAGTTTAAAAAGACAAAGAAGAAAAATTAAAAAAAAAAATAGGCTGACTTTCATCCAATTTGTCCCCCACCTCCAAATTCTCCAGGGTGTGCATGTATGTTCTATTTTGTGGATAGAGTTGCTTTATTCCTAAGGCTGTCTGATAACATGTTTTTTTCCTAATACTTTGCATAGTGTGTCTGGATAATGTTTCTTATTCTCTCATTTCTTTCATTCTTTCCTCTATCCAATTTCCTGATTAACACTTTTCTAAATGTCAGGGCCAGTATGTGGGCACATAAAAACAGAGTGACAAGCCTGGTTTGTATATCTCCTATACATCTATTTGTCATCATCAATCAATGTAATGGGTCAGAAGAACAGGTGGACTGATCAGAGAAAGGAGCAGCCTTAGGTTCAATGGCAAGACAAACAACTAGACAGATAGCAAAATAGCTATCTGAAGTGAACTAGGTTCTGAGGTCTGAAAACTAGAAGGCCACAAGAGATCAAGTAGAAGAGCAATAGAATTGCTCGACAATTGAGAGAGGTAAGCAATAAAACAAATCAGCTTAATTTAACCAGTAGTTAGAGAATGTCCATTACATGCCAATGTTAGTGATAGATCCTACCTTTGGGCAAACTTTGGAAGACAAAGGTAAAATATGCCTACATTTGTTCTTCCAAGAGATATTACTGACTTCCAGAGGAGACATGTACATGAACAGATTATATCAAAACATGATTGATAGAGGTTTGTATAACGTGTAAGGGAGGCACATAAGATGACCACCAATCCCACTGTTCTTTGATTTTCACTTCTGTGATTATTGTTATTTGAGGGATAACGAAAGACTTTCCAACATTATTTTTTTGTTTTATTTCAGCTTTTATAGCAAGAGTGTTCTTTTCTGGTATTCCTAGGTGGTCTCCCATCCAAACTAACTAGGTCTGACCCTGCTTAGCTTCCGAGATCAGATGAAATCAGGCATGTTGAGGGTAGCTTGACTGTAGACTTAGCAAGAGTGTTCTTAATGTGGGCCTTTCTGTGCAAAACTTCTGAGCTCTGAATATTGTCATTTTGACTTCTATTTTCCATGTATTTTAGTTTTGATTTTATAGCTTCCCTCTTTTAATTTTTTCTTTCAGTTTTTATTTTCTTTTAATTTTTAATCTAATCTTCCAATTTACATGTTTATTTTTAAGCTATATTGTCCTTTTTTTATCAGCCCTTATATTCATTATTTCCATCAGTTTTTAAAAAATATTTTTTATTCTTGCTTATATTGTTAATATATTCTACTATCTCCTAATATATTACACTTATTTTAAATTAATCCATCCATTCCAATGTTCAGATGGTTTATTCAGTTTGTGTGTCTTTCAAGGTCCTTGCTATCATTCTATATCTAGTTTTCTTCCCTGGGTGCTCATTTTATCCTGATAGCTATTCTGGTAATGTGTATTTTGTAAGGCCTAAGGCCAAGTTGTCCTCTGTGTATGCCCAAGTGTATTTAATAAGAGAGGAGGGGCTCAGCCCCATGGCAGAGTCCAGGAGTCCAGAATTTTTCATTGTGGACTATGGCAACTCTTGTGGTTGGAATTTATTTTTACAGTTTAAAAAGAAGCAGCATTAAGAGAAAGTCATGTATCTAGTTTGTTATCCAGCATAGAGAAGAGATTACTGAGTGGGACTAGTCTCCACATAAATAAGACATTTTAACTGTCCTGGTATTGTCCAGGTAACAAGTCCTGCACTGATAATGTCTTTGAACTTGGAAGCAAATTCTTACCCAAACTTCCAGATGAGAATGTGCACTGACTTATACTTTTGTTGCAGTCTTGTGAGATCCTAAGAAGAGTACCCAATAAAGTCATGGCAGGACTTTTAACCCACAGCAACTGTAAGGTAATAAATATGTGTTGTTTTTTAAGTCTCTGAATTTGTGGTAATTTGTTACATAGAAATAGATAATAGATAACAGCATTTCTCCCAGAGGGGATGGCATGTAAAGGAAGAAAAGATAGGAAAAAGCATGGTTGTCTTGTAATGTTTAAGTAGCTAAATCATAGAGGGCAAGGCGAAGGAGTAAGAGACCAGAATAATTGAGAATCCACTATATGCTGATAGGTGTGCCAACTCTTTTTTAGGTATCTTTCTAGCTCCTCTAAAACCCTGTGAGTTTGTTACCGTTATTGTCTTTACAAACTGGGAACTTGGCTTAGAGTAGATCTTTACTGTCATGCTGCAGCACATGCAAACAGGTTAATAGTATGAGATGCTGATTTCCATCAGCAGGAGCAGTGAGGTGAGACTTGGGGTGGCTGGTTACAAACAGTTTCTTTCATTTACCCTACTGATCCATAAAAAGTCCATTAATTTCTGTGTATCTTTATGTGAAAAAGTTTTGGAAGCACTCAGAGAGGCTAAACATTTTATTTAAGGTTATCCATCTTGTGATTGGAAGAGAGGTCTTTCAAACCTAGACGTTTGACTGCAAACTTTGTGTTCTTTGCATTATAATGCACCATTTAAAGCAAAAGATGAGCTTCCTAATTTGAAAAGGTCAGTTCCTTTAGGAACTTTTAAGCTATTTGTATGATATAATAACTGAACAGTACCATGAACTAGGTATTGAATACAGTGCTTTAATCCATTATCTCATTTAATACTCACAACAAACCTGAGAGGAAATACAATTTTCCCATTTTAAGGGCAAGGTCGCAAATTCAGAGGTAGATTAAATAAATTATAGAAGATTGCAGAGTTACTAAATAGTGAAAGTGTTTAAATTCATGTCTGTCTAACCCTAAAGATGATAAACAAAACTATAAAATAAAATGACCTATAAATGGCCAAAGTCTGAAGGAAGTGTGGAAATCTACTCCACTAGTTGTTTTTACATAATGTATCCAATTGTATATGAAATATTTATAATTTAAAATTTAAAAATAGCAGCTCTTTTCCATAAGGCAAAATGAAGGGAAATGAGATAATATCCTGGGCATAATTTTTTGTGTATTTAGATGCCTTTTCAAAGTGCTGAAGATACCAAGATGAGCTTAATGATAGAGAATTGCAAAGATAGCTTATGGAAGAAAACTGCTTATGTGTTCATAAAGATTGAAGGTTACTTGATGGGGATAGAGATTGTGAGGCATAATGCACTATGGACAATAAAGTTAGATTTATTTATTTATTTAATAAGATGTAAACAATGACTTTACTTTTAAGTCAGCTGAGCTATCCATTAAGTTAGTTTTAAATTTAATAATGGGACTTTAAAGAATAAACCAAGTAAAAAAGGAAATTCAGATTGACAGAATATCTTTTATTTACTATCTTAAACAATCTTATAAACAATGTGATAACAATTCAGGCTTCATGACTCTATCAGTCATGGTCTTTTGACTTTGAGCCAATTACCTTTCCATTTGGACTTTAGCTTACTCATCAATAAATTGGGAATAATAATAGTACCTAAATTATAGGGTTTTGTAAGGATTAAATTTTATATGTACATATATATACTTTAGCATTTCTAAAATGGACATACTTTATTGTTGAAATCTAAAACACCTTTTAGATTTTGTTTTATTTAATATTAAGAAACAAATAGCTGTTTTGTAGGTTGCTAAGTGGTTTAGACATTTAATTTTCCCATGAATTTCTAGGATTGTGCATCAGGGGTATAATAATTTTTACATGTTTAGTTATTTGAACAATTTTGGAACACAGTGTTGACTCCTTGCTCTCCTCTTTCCTTCTCCCGTGCAACACATTCTGGGGAGAGTGATGTGCAGGTGACAATAAACATCACTTGGTGACAAAGGACAAAATCCATTTTCTATTACAATACATTTTGCTATCATTAGTAGGGCCCTAATTTTGTTTTAAGTAGAAACAACCAAATCAAGAATCTTTCTTTATCCAAAAAGATTTATTGACTTTCTTAAATAAATGGTGATGCTCTAAATACGCCCATGGTGGCAAATATTCAGATCTCAAGTTGGTTGGCTTTAGACTTTGAAAAAACAAAATTGCCCATTAGAGGATACTGATTTTGAGGAAATATATATTAAATCTCTATTAACTAGCCTATGTTTATTTTCATAATTCCTTTGTAATACATGAAAATAAATCTTATGCTTATTTTATAAATGTTGGAAACTAAGAGAGGTAAACAACTTGGTTAATAAAATGAGTTAGTAAAAATTCAAGAAAGGGAAATCAGAATTTCAAAACTAATGAAGAGAAAGTCCTTTTTTTGATTTTTGTGTGAAAGAATAATATTTAAACATTTTCAGGGTCTTGCTTATTTCTCCTTGAACAAAAGACAGTAAAATCAAGAAACTATGACTTTAAAACAAAAGGAGATAGGCATAATTTTGCTTGTGAGCACTGTAAATATGGTAGTAAAATGGAAACTAGAAGAGATACAAAAAGACTAAAGGAAACTCAGTGATAAAATAAATTGTTAATTGAAAATACCATATGCTCAACTCATAATAGTATTCAGCTCTGTAACCTACTTAGAAAGAAATAGGTTTTCTCTTTTAGTGTTCAGAACCTGTTGAACAGATGAGGATGGGCAACTATAAGTAGGAATCGATTTCCGATAGTAAATCATTTAAGTTGCATGTTGTGTCTGCAGTCAAAAGGCAAATGAGGAATACATTCATAAATATGTAGATACTGGTTAGGAATCCTTACAGAAGCCTGATTTTTCCAAAGCTAACTTTACATGTCTTCAACATCTGTAGTTCTCAGATACAAGAAGCCAGCTAATTCTAACAAAGTGGCTGGCTTGGCGAATCAATTGGAGAGGGAGCCTAGAGAATTACCTACTTTGGAAAGGTAATTTAAAACTAAATCCACCTCTAAAAGTGAATGTCCCCTTTGGTTTTATAAGATTCGCTAGAAGAGAAACCTACATACTGGAAGCATTCCCTTTTGTTTGCCAACAGCAGGGAAGACTAAAGCCAAAACCCAAAAGAGTACAACTTAGACAAGAACGAACATATGGCTCTTGAAGTGTTTTTTAATCACTAAGAAAGGAAAATATAGTTGCAGCTAATGGATAAATACTCTGTTTTATAAAAATGTCAGATCAGTATAAACTTGGTTATAAAATCATCCAGTAAAAAATATCAGTGATTTAAAGAACAAATCCATTTTCCATGTTAAACAAAATAAAACAGAACAAAAAGACCCACTTAAGAAGTGAGGCTAACAGAAAAAATTCAAGCAGTAGAACAACTTGGTGCAATGATCCCCTATTAAGTAAGTTACCTGAAGTATTTTTTAGCATCTGTGGTAGAGTTAAGAGGCAGAAGTTCAGGTACCAAGTCTAAAAATGGTTTGGCACAGTCATTGCTATTAATATTACAGTTCTTAAATTATAAGGAAAGACTTCATTGCACATTCTTGGGGTATCATATGATTCATATTATATTGGAATTTTCATGCTAAAATTGACAACTCCTGGGTAATGTTCCTACTTTCAGCATAAGATTGCAAGTCTCTATTTTTAAATCAGGGTGAAATACAAATTGTCCTTACCATAAGAGTTAAAATGTTTCCATTTTTTCATAATATTATCATTCTGTTGCCTTATGATACATGTTCCTTTGGAATTTTTGACCAAACTATTAACCACTTGTGAAAAGTTAAATGTTCAATAGTAGAATATGCAGTACTCCCAAATGTGCTAGTCAAACAAACTTAGGAAAGTTTTATATACGTTTATTTAACAAAAATTTAAACAAATTTAATCAGTCATTAAGCAAGAATATAAAAAAAACCTACTCTGGACTGGACAGACATTGCTTGTGTGAAGCTGTAAATCTGAACTTAAAATATTTACTGTCTTGCTATCTCTGCTGATGCCTTAGCTTCATAGCTCGCACCTTT